>NC_053025.1:492011693-492094850 GCF_003073215.2 Triticum urartu | reverse complement strand
CTGAGCTAGGCTCCGACTACTCTGAACCAGGCAAGCATGTTTGAACTTTTGATATGCTGAGTGTCTTGGCATGTTTTGCATTTAGTTAGTCTCATGGCATGTTGATGAGCATACCGATGAACGTTATTTCCATGCACTGTTGAGGTAAGTGAGTTCGATGATCCATAAGTGGATGGATGTGGATATGAATGGCCATGTGTTGGCATGAGGATGGGTAAGATGGCAGTGTTGTAGCATGCCAGTCTTATGCCAGACTATGTGACTGCAGTGTCAAACCGTATCGGTCCAGTTCCTCCCATTTCCTTCCCTGTACTACCACATGTTTTCCGCAAGGAATATGGCTTAGTAAGTTGCAAACCGCTTTCCTGGTACACACCAAAAGGAGAGGCCGGGATGATGGTTCCATGGCCCTGGATTAAAGCCAGTCATCCGGTCAGGGGGCATGGGTGTTTCCGGTTGGGACCGAGAGGGGAGCACCCCTTAGAGCGCGCGTATATAAATTTGATCCCATGCTATTCGAGATTGTGATCTCCCCGTCTCAAAAGTTTTTCTTGGACGATGTCTAGGGTGATTCCTAGCATCGAGAGGTAGGATGGGTGTGTACTGGTTAGCTGTGTTTTCTTCCGAAATACCGTAAACGGAACTAGTCCTTCGTGACTACGGAAATCCGTTGGCTGTGGGAAATTTTTTTGTACAACCTCTGCAGAGTCATATATTCCTTGAATCATCTATTCTATGTCCAAGTTCAGTATCATCTTATCCTGACAAGTGCCAGTTTTGATGACAGAGACTCCGGTGAATCGTATGAGTGCTAATTCCGGTTAAATGATTATTCCTGTGGATGGACTAACCCGTTTATTTTCATGAATTGAATGTTGGTTATGAGTATTATTTACTTGTGAATAAAAGCCCTTTCTGTGATGTCGCTCAGACGTTCGACTGTGGCATTGTTATATGTTACTCTCGATAGAAGCCCTTTCTGTGATGTCGCTCAGACGTCCGACTGTGGCATTGTTATATGTTACTTTCGATAAAAGCCCTTTCTGTGATGTCGCTCAGACGTCCGACTGTGGCATTTCTTTTAAAGCCCTTTCTGTGATGTCGCTCGGACGTCCGACTGTGGCATTTCTTTTAAAGCCCTTTTTGTGGTGTCACTAAGACGCCCGACTGTGGCATCATTTTCTTATATTTATTTGTCCACCCTTCGAGGCGTCGCTTCAGACACCCGATCGGTTTTTATTTATGTTTTGTTGGGACTTCAGGCGGACTACCGCCGTTTCCCTTTTACTTACTTCGTTATGCTAAATTTTTTTTAATATACATTGGTGAATTAATCGTGACGCATTCATGCCTGCATTTGTTATATCTCATGTCCGAACTGTCTTGCGAGTACTTTCAAAGTACTCACTGGCTTGTTGATTTGGCCAGATGCTGACGAAGGCGATCTCATGGATGAAGAGTTCGATAGCGAGTCCGACGCCTAGAGGAATCCCAGTCAGTCTCGTGCGACCCTGGATTTGGTCACTGTATTATATCCGCTTCCGCTACCAAATAAATTCATCGAGCCTCACCTCGACGCTCGATGAGATGCCAGTTTTAGAGTCATGTATTCCACTCCCCGCTGTGTTTTTCCACCACCGCCCTATCCTCGAGTCAGTAGTATGCCTCCACACCACTGTGTCATGTCCGCCATTATGTATAATTATTGGTGTGATTGTAATAATTTGGTTGAGCTGCCGTAGCTCGACTCTGTAATATATTTTATGCTACTGGCTTATTGTATCAAGAAATTGTCCACCGGTAAGGAGAATTTTTCTCATACTGGACTCAAAAGATTGGTTTCTCAATAAATATTTTTATTGGAAAACCGGTCGTGACAAGCTTGGTACCAGAGCCAGGCTGACTGTAGGAAGCCACTAGGTGCGATCGCTAATCGGTTATTAGCATAATAGAGCTAATTTATATTTCTGCAATTGTAGTCATTTTCTGACAGTCAGCATAAATTTATAATCTGACCATGCAGGATTTTTGCCTACTTTTGTAGATGGCCGACAACAGCTGCGAGTCTCAGACCTTCGCCAACGTGCCCGATGGGTTCGTCAAGCTTCTCTCCTTCATCGTTCAGGTCGCGATGGGGCCATCTGTGCGCCCAGTCTTCACACTCTACCAGCACAAGGTCAACAACAGTCTGACCATGCACCAGGTCACGGTGCAGTTCAGGGGAGGGCGTGGTGAGTCACGCCGCTTCCGGTTCGTGGGAAGAGCCATGCCTACGGAGAGGCATGCTATGCAGATGGCAGCCCGTGAGGCGATAGCTCGCCTCAGGGATGTCCTTCCCGCGATGAAGACTCGTCGCTACCGCTATCTTCCATGCCATGTGCCTTATACCTGTCACTACGCATTCTCTTGCCCCAGAGGAGAACGAGATGAGGCTTTTGAGATGCTTATTGAGTATCTCCGGGCTCTGGAGGCAGCCTTCGACAACCTGGTGGACGACTTCGTAGCTGCCCGCATGGACTCAGTCTATGGCTGTGCCGCCAACAGGAGAGAGCTCCTGCCCGCCGCACCGCCACTGACTTTGGTCTCGTCATCAGCATCTTATGCACCTACTCGTCGCCTGCCTACCACCGAAGAGTTCAACCAGGCCATTGCACCCACTTCAGCGCGCACTGCACCACCCGCTGTGCCTACTCCTATTCGTGTTGCTCCGCCCCTGGCACCCGCTCCATCTACCCGACACAGCTCTTCACGTCTGGAGCCTATTAGTGAGGAGGAGGTCGAGTTCCCAACCTCACTGCGCCTCACCCTTGGCAGGGCCAAGGAAATCATCAACATTTCCGGCTGAGTACGCTTGCCCGTCATGCGATGTACCGCTTGTAAGATATGTACATAGGTTGTGAGGAGTAGCTTGTTTGCGCATCATGTAGGAACTGGAGAAGTGCACTAGCCTAAATAACATGTCAGGATTATGTATGCATATCCTGAGTGATGTATTGTATAATTATCGCCCGCGTGTAAGATATGTAATGAGCAGTCCTTCTCCGTGCGCAAATCAATTTGTTTTCTTAAGCGACCTTGGTTATTTAAATTATTTGCCATCCTTGTGCGATTTTCTTGGATTTGTTTTACGACCATTTTCGCTTTTCTTATGAGTTTTGAAAAATATATCCCCACAGTGAAAAATGTCTCGTCCTTGGACTCGCTCCATGCCTACTCCGCGAGAGGGAGATTATGACACTCAACCAGGCAACAATTTCACACAAGGGCAGTCAAGTCAGCAGAACAGTGAAATGGCACTCTCCCAAATGTGCCGCCTTTATGAACAGAGTCAGCAACAACATCGTGAAATGATGAACCAAGTCATCAACATGGGGAGTCACCATGGACAGTATCAGCAGCAATCCAAGTTATCTGAGCTTCAGAAGACACGCCCCCAAACATTTTCTCATACAGACAAACCTCTTGAAGCTGAGGACTGGCTTCGAGATATGGAGAGAAAATTAATTATTGCAAAATGTTTAGACCCCGAAAAGGTGCTGTATGCTCCGCACTATCTCACAGGAGCAGCCGCATCATGGTGGGAGAATTTTCTGCACATGCATCCCAACGAAAATGACATAACCTGGGATGATTTCAAGGAAGGTTTCCGTGGTGCACACATTCCTAAGAGTATTATGAAAATCAAGAAGAGAGAGTTCGATGACCTCAAGCAAAGGAACATGACAGTGTCAGATTACAACAGTCAATTTACTCTATTGTCCCGCTACGCCAATGAAGAGCGTATGACTGAAAGCAAGAAGATGGAGAAATTCCTTGACGGTCTAGCACCCGCGCTTAAATGCCAACTGGTCGTGCACACTTTTCCTGATTTTAAAACACTGGTGGACAAAGCCATCACTCTGGAAAATGAGAGACGCAGCCTGGAGGATATCCGCAAGCGGAAAAGGGACCAGACTAACCATGCTCGCAATCACCGAAGTAGGACAGATTTTCATAAGGGTGGGACACACAAATCCTCATCCAATGTCTCACGCCCAATCAAGAATTTTCATGCAAGGGACAAGGAGTTCACATATCGCCCCGGCGTTACTTGTTACGCTTGTGGAGAAGAAGGGCACTATGCCAAACAGTGCCCCAAGCCAAGGAACTCAACCCCAAGGCCGAACAACGGCGGCAATAATTCAGCGCCCAAGCGCAACAATTTCAACCCCAACAAAAACCACAGGAAGGGTCATCTAAACCACGTGACCAAAGAAGAAGCACAAAACGCTCCGGATATTGTACTCGGTACGTTTCCTATCAACACAATACCTGCAACGGTTTTGTTTGATTCTGGAGCTTCTCACTCATTCATTTCGAAAAGTTTTGCTTTGCAAAATAATTTTTCGATGTTTCCCTTGGAAAAATCCATGATCATCAAGTCCCTTGGGATTCAGCAAGTTACTCAGAGTTACTGTCAGGATGTGGTTATTGAGTTCGAAGGATTGAAATTTTACGCCAATCTTATTGTGTTGGAAAATAAAGGACTGGATGTCATCCTAGGGATGGACTGGTTAGCCACCAACAAAGGTTTTATTGTCTGTTTCAACTGGACCATAATTCTCACGCATCACCACGGGAAGACAATAAAAGTATCATCCAAGGAAAGAAAAATACCCCGGCAGCCGAGATTGAATAAGGTGGACATTTCTGAGTTAAGCAAGGTTCCAGTGGTATGTGAATTTCCAGATGTATTTCCCGAAGAACTACTAGGCATGCCACCGGACCGAGAAATAGAATTCAGCATTGAGCTAGCACCAGGAACCACCCCCATATACAAGAAACCATACAGAATGGCACCATCCGAGTTGATTGAGTTGAAGAAACAAATAAAAGAATTGCTAGACAAAGGATACATTCGAGCCAGCTCCTCACCTTGGGGATCACCAATTTTATTTGCCAAAAAGAAGGATGGAACACTAAGATTGTGCATAGACTACCGAGCACTTAACATGGTCACAGTCAAGAACAAATACCCGATGCCACGAATAAATGATTTATTTGATCAGCTCGCTCAGGCCAAGGTATTCTCAAAGATTGACTTAAGGTCAGGATATCATCAATTAAAAGTACGAATAGAAGATATCCCCAAAACTGCCTTCACCTCCAGATATGGGCTATATGAGTTCACAGTTATGCCTTTTGGACTAACTAACGCCCCCGCATATTTTGTTCACCTCATGAACAAAGTATTTATGAAGTTTATGGACAAGTTCATTGTGGTATTCATCGACGATATTCTAGTATACTCCAAGACACCAGAAGAGCACGCGGAACATCTCAGGATTGTGCTAGGAGAACTCAGGAAACATCAATTGTATGCCAAGTTCAGCAAGTGCGAATTTTGGCTAAGGCAAGTAGGCTTTCTAGGTCACGTGCTGACCCAAGACGGTATCGCAGTGGACCCAGAGAAAGTTAGGGCCATACTTGGCTGGAAGGCACCAGCCAGCGTAACGGACGTACGAAGTTTCTTGGGAATGGCAGGATATTACCGTAGATTTATTGAAGGATTCTCTACCCTAGCCAAACCAATGACGCAGTTGCTCAAGAAGGACAAGAAGTTTGAATGGACAGAAGCCTGCGAAAAAAGTTTCCAAGAGTTAAAACGGAAATTAACCACAGCACCAGTATTAATTGTGCCTGACATACACAAAAACTTTGAGGTGTACTGTGACGCATGCCGAAAAGGTCTCGGATGCGTGTTGATGCAAGAAGGCAAGGTTGTCGCATACGCTTCACGACAACTCCGCAAGCATGAGGAAAATTATCCCACTCACGACTTAGAAATGGCAGCAGTTATTCATGCACTTAAGGAATGGAGGCATTTCTTACTTGGGAATCGATGTGAAATATACACGGACCATAAAAGTCTCAAATATATTTTCACACAGCCAGAACTAAACTTACGGCAACGACGCTGGTTGGAATTGGTAAAGGATTATGATGTTGGTATCCACTATCATCCAAGGAAAGCAAATGTAGTGGCCGATGCTCTTAGTCGGAACCCCAGCTCCGACGAAAACAGTCTGCAAAGCTTGAGACCTGAATTCCAACAAGAATTTGCCAAACTCAACTTATTAATGATCGCGGAAGGCACCATATCAAACTTGGAAATAAAGCCCGACCTTGTGGAGAGAATTAAAGAAGCTCAGCCTGGTCACCCCAGCATTGAAGGAATTAAAAGAAAGGTGAGTATGGGCAAGGCCTCGGAATTTGTCATAGGCGATGATGGAATACTACGGTACGGAGACAGACTCTGTGTGCCAAACATAGAGGACCTCAAACAGAAAATCCTAACTAAAGCACACACCACCCCATATTCAATCCACCCTGGAGGAACCAAAATGTATAAGGATATTCAGGAAAGATTTTGGTGGCACGGTATGAAGAGGGACATAGCCACATTCGTTGCGTGTTGCGATTCTTGTCAACGCATAAAATTTGAGCATCAAAAACCAGCCGGACTACTGCAACCAAACAAAATACCTGAGTGGAAATGGGATGAAATAGGGATGGATTTTATTGTCGGACTACCTCGGTCACGACACGGGAATGATGCCATATGGGTCATCACCGATAGATTAACCAAAGTGGCACATTTTATTCCAGTGAAGACAACCTACAACACTCAGAAGCTTGCCATGATTTATCTCTCCCGTATAATTTGTCTGCATGGAGTCCCGAAGACTATAATATCCGACAGAGGCACTCAATTTGTCTCGAGATTCTGGGATCATTTACAACAGGCTCTGGGAACTCAATTGGCCTTTAGTACAGCCTACCATCCCCAGACTGATGGACAGACTGAACGCGTAAACCAAATTTTAGAAGACATGCTGAGAGCATGTGTCCTCACCTATGGAACCAGTTGGGAAGAAAGTCTGCCATATGCCGAGTTCGCATACAACAACAGCTACCAGGCCAGCCTGCGAATGGCACCTTTTGAAGCCCTATACGGACGGAGGTGTCGTACCCCGCTAAATTGGTCAGAGACCGGAGACAGCCGTATCTTCGGCCCAGACGTGCTCAAAGAAGCCGAGGAAAAAGTCAAGCTAATCAGGGACCGACTCAAGACCGCTCAAAGCCGACAGAAGAGTTATTACGATCAGAAACATCGTGGGGTCAATTTTGAACCCGGTGAATTTGTGTACCTACGAGTATCACCCATGAGGGGACTGCAACGGTTTAAGATTAAAGGAAAGTTAGCACCAAGATTCATTGGACCATTCTATATAAAGGCACGAAGAGGCACGGTAGCCTACCAGCTAGACTTACCCGAGGAATTATCCGATGTCCACGACGTGTTCCACGTCTCGCAATTGAGGAAGTGCGTAAGCAACCCAGAGAAACAAGTATCCCATGAAAACATTGACGTGCAGCCAGACCTCACTTATCGGGAACGTCCCGTAAGAATATTAGAGGAGTCTGAAAGGAAGACCCGACAAAAGACCATCAAGTTTTTCAAAGTCCAGTGGAGCAATCACGCCGACAGTGAAGAAACTTGGGAAAGAGAGGATTTTCTTCGGATAGAGCATCCCCACTTATTTAAGGATCAGCTGAAATCTCGGGGACGAGATTTTTCCTAAGGGAGTAGGTGCTGTGACACTCCAAAATTTTAATTCGGTTTTTATCAAAAAAAAACCTTGTTGGATTTTTAAAAGAGAGCTTTTAAAAATTTCTTTTCCAGAAATCCTTCCTCTTAAAAACTTCCTTTCCTTTGGCAAGGATTTTCTTTTCCCTTTTAAATTTGGTGTTGAAGTTTTTGGGAGCTTTTCCTTCTGGTTGTTACCCTCTCAAACTTATTTATTTTCAAAAAGAAAATAAAGAAACCCTAGGAGTTTTGGGACTTCTTTCTTTTTGAATCCACCCATGGTTTTACCATGTCTCCTATAGTAAAACTTCTCAAAACCCCTCCCTCCACCTTTGGACAATCTGACTTCTCTATCTCAACAAGTCCAAAAAAGTTTTGGATTTTATTTCAATTATTTTTATCTCCCAAAACTTTTCTGCCATTCATTTTGAGCCTAAGTGATTTTCAAAGCAAGTACCATTTTGCCTTTGAGTCTTTATCCCAAACCAACTTCCCTGGATTGTCTTTAGTACCCACAACCTAGAACAATCTTGATCCACTCTTCTTCTTTTCAAAAATTTCAAATTTCACTCACTGCAAGTTTGGACCAGATTTGCCAAATTTGGTGAAATTCATATCTACACTCCTCCAAAAATTCCACCAAAAATCATGCAGCCTACTGGAGCAACGAGAAGCCACTCCACCAAATTTCAGCTCTAGGAAAAATCCCTAGATGCCAGAAACATTCTGTCGAACTCCTAAGCTGCACTGTTCCTTGCATTTTCAGAAAAATTCAGAAAAGTTCAGAGTGCAGCGTCGTTTCTTCATCAGGCTTCGGTCACGCGCTCACAGTGCCCTTGGCTGGATGCTCGCAGCCCCTCCCTCTTGTCCGGAGCTTCACACGCGTGCTTGGCCGGTTCCAGGCGTCGGTGGCTCGCTGGCCCGCCCCCGCCGGCGTCTTCTGCGGCGTCGGGACCTCCCGTGGAGGCCGACAGAAGGCACACCACGGCAGAACGCCGTTCAGCGCCGCCCAAGCCATCTGGTAGCTCCGCGTGGCCGTCTCCCTTGCCAGCGCACGCGTGCAACACCGCCGCCGTGGCCTGGCACGCGCAGGGCGCGCTCCCTGCCGCCGACGTGCCGCATGGCCGTTCTGTTGGGACAGGCCGTAAAACCCCCTCCCGTGCTGAGCTGGACCCTGGAATGGCACCACTACTCCACCTAGGCGATGCCCAAGCTCCTAATCCCACTGCCCAACCGCAGGGCCGCCATAATCACTCGCCGGACTTATCCCGTTCACGGCAACCGCCTCGGGCCGGCTATATATAACGCCCCCAAGCTCCCTCTCGCCCCCGGACACCTCCAGCACCTCACTGGACCCCGACCAGCAACTAGAAGAGCCTCGAGGGGCCCTTCTTCCTCGAATCCGGCCGCCTCGCTCCGCCTCGGCCTCCAGTGAGGCCACCTCCGGCGCCCAAACCTCGTCCGTAGCCTTCTCTAGCACCCAGTGAGCTAACCCCCTCCTCAATTTAATCCTTGCAGCCCTCCTCGGCGAGTTCCATCAACGCCCGAACCACCGTCCGCCGGAGTTGAGGCCACCGTCGACGTGGTGCTCACCGGCGACCACCACCACCACCCATAGACGCGGAAGGGTGCACTGATCACGAAGGTACCCTCCGATCCCCCTGCCTCGCCGTGGATCACCGCCGGCGACCACCGCGGCTCTCGGGCACCGGCGAAGTCTGCCACCCCGTTTGAAAGTTTAAACCCGACGGGTGGAGCCGCCCCGTCAGATTTCTTTTCTTTTCAAAGCATTTTCTGAAAACGCCTTCTGCCAAATGCGCTTTCCCTCTGGGCTGGCGTAGTTTCTGCCGAAGCGTTTTCTGTTTTTATAAACTAGCCCCTGGAAACTTTCTGTTTCATTACAGATGAGTCCCTGGATTAAAACCCTTATAACTTTTTAACAGAAAGGAATTTTTGAGTGATTCTTTTTTTGTCCTCTTCAGAATTTTGTCTAGTTTTTTATCATATTTATTCGAAAAATATTTGGTATAACTTTCTGTGCACCTCTTGGTATTTACGATAGCGCATATATTTCCTTATACCGTAGATACCGAAGGAGGTGACGGAGCCGCGAACTTCACCGAGCTAGGCTCCGACTACTCCGAACCAGGCAAGCATGTTTGAACTTTTGATATGCTGAGTGTCTTGGCATGTTTTGCATTTAGTTAGTCTCATGGCATGTTGATGAGCATACCGATGAACGTTATTTCCATGCACTGTTGAGGTAAGTGAGTTCGATGATCCATAAGTGGATGGATGTGGATATGAATGGCCATGTGTTGGCATGAGGATGGGTAAGATGGCAGTGTTGTAGCATGCCAGTCTTATGCCAGACTATGTGACTGCAGTGTCAAACCGTATCGGTCCAGTTCCTCCCATTTCCTTCCCTGTACTACCACATGTTTTCCGCAAGGAATATGGCTTAGTAAGTTGCAAACCGCTTTCCTGGTACACACCAAAAGGAGAGGCCGGGATGATGGTTCCATGGCCCTGGATTAAAGCCAGTCATCCGGTCAGGGGGCATGGGTGTTTCCGGTTGGGACCGAGAGGGGGGCACCCCTTAGAGCGCGCGTATATAAATTTGATCCCATGCTATTCGAGATTGTGATCTCCCCGTCTCAAAAGTTTTTCTTGGACGATGTCTAGGGTGATTCCTAGCATCGAGAGGTAGGATGGGTGTGTACTGGTTAGCTGTGTTTTCTTCCGAAATACCGTAAACGGAACTAGTCCTTCGTGACTACGGAAATCCGTTGGCTGTGGGAAATTTTTTTGTACAACCTCTGCAGAGTCATATATCCTTGAATCATCTATTCTATGTCCAAGTTCAGTATCATCTTATCCTGACAAGTGCCAGTTTTGATGACAGAGACTCCGGTGAATCGTATGAGTGCTAATTCCGGTTAAATGATTATTCCTGTGGATGGACTAACCCGTTTATTTTCAGAATTGAATGTTGGTTATGAGTATTATTTACTTGTGAATAAAAGCCCTTTCTGTGATGTCGCTCAGACGTCCGACTGTGGCATTGTTATATGTTACTTTCGATAAAAGCCCTTTCTGTGATGTCGCTCAGACGTCCGACTGTGGCATTTCTTTTAAAGCCCTTTCTGTGATGTCGCTCAGACGTCCGACGGTGGCATTTCTTTTAAAGCCCTTTCTGTGATGTCGCTCAGACGTCCGACTGTGGCATTTCTTTTAAAGCCCTTTTTGTGGTGTCGCTAAGATGCCCGACTGTGGCATCATTTTCTTATATTTATTTGTCCCCCCTTCGAGGCGTCGCTTCAGACACCCGATCGGTTTTTATTTATGTTTTGTTGGGACTTCAGGCGGACTACCGCCGTTTCCCTTTTACTTACTTCGTTATGCTAATTTTTTTTTAATATACATTGGTGAATTAATCGTGACGCATTCATGCCTGCATTTGTTATATCTCATGTCCGAACTGTCTTGCGAGTACTTTCAAAGTACTCACTGGCTTGTTGATTTGGCCAGATGCTGACGAAGGCGATCTCATGGATGAAGAGTTCGATAGCGAGTCCGACGCCTAGAGGAATCCCAGTCAGTCTCGTGCGACCCTGGATTTGGTCACTGTATTATATCCGCTTCTGCTACCAAATAAATTCATCGAGCCTTACCTCGACGCTCGATGAGATGCCAGTTTTAGAGTCATGTATTCCACTCCCCGCTGTGTTTTTCCACCACCGCCCTATCCTCGAGTCAGTAGTATGCCTCCACACCACTGTGTCATGTCTGCCATTATGTATAATTATTGGTGTGATTGTAATAATTTGGTCGAGCTGCCGTAGCTCGAATCTATAATATATTTTATGCTACTGGCTTATTGTATCAAGAAATTGTCCACCGATAAGGAGAATTTTTCTCATACTGGACTCAAAAGATTGGTTTCTCAATAAATATTTTTATTGGAAAACCGGTCGTGACACTGCTGCTGATGTCAAGAAGTTCGTTCAACAGGACTCTACTGCCAAGAATATCATCTGTGGTCATCTGAACGAAGGACAGTATGGCCGCGTGAGTGCTTTGGAAACATCTAAGCTAGTCTGGGACTGGCTCTCCAAGGTTAACGAAGGCGTCTCAACCCAGAGAGATCAAAGAATCAGTGTCCTTTGCAACCTCTTCAACCGGTTCAAGAGAAATGACAATGAGAATGTCCAGCTCACGTTTGATCGACTCACTGACATCACAAATGAGCTTCAAGCCCTCGGCGCTACTAATATCACCAAGCATGAAGTCGTCAAGACACTCCTGAGATCACTTGACAGTTCGTTTGACACCCTAGCCCTGATGATTCAAGAATGTCCTGATTTCAAGACACTCGATCCGCCTGACATACTTGAGAGGCTCAACACACACAAGTTTCAGCTTTCTGAGAAAAGAGACATCTACGGTCCCAACTATGGGCGAACTCGTGCCTTGAAGGCAAAAGCTGTCTCCTCATCTGAAGAAGAATCTGACAAGAATTCTGATGATCCTGAAGACATTGGAAAGGAGCTTGCTATGCTTGTGAAGAAGTTCCAAAAATTCACCAAGAAGAAAGGCTTCAGAAAGTCTTCACGATCAAGCTCAAGGAATGATGAAGCTTCTGCTCATGACTACAAGAAGAGAACATGCCACAAGTGCAAGAAACCTGGCCACTACATCTCTGAGTGTCCGTAGTGGGACAATGAGAACAACAAGAAGAAGAAGAGCAAGGAGTATGACTCTGACGACAAGAAGAAGAAGAAGAAATACTCAAAGTCTTCTTCCAAGTCTTCCTCAAAGTCTTCATCACACAAGAAGAGCTCATCTGGCAAGGCACGTGCATTTGTTGGCAAGGAAATGGATTCTGAGGAGGAGTCTGCTTCTGAGGAGGCGGAGGTGGAGTCTGAGGAGGAGTCCGATTCTGGCATTGCGAGTCTGGCTATAGCATACGTTGCCAAGTCCATCTTCAATACAGAAGACAATGACTTCATCACCGACACCGATGCAAATGACAAGGACTACTCCGCTCCTTCCTACTGCTTCATGGCACGCGGTGCCAAGGTAAACACACGCACTACTCACTATTAAACATCTAGTGACGATGACTCTGATTGTGGTTCCAAACCCAGCTACAAAACACTTGCTAAAATTGCAACTGAACAACAGAAAGCTATGGAACACATTCAAAAACTGTTAGACAAAAGCGATGATCTGTTAGACGCTGAAATGACTCGATCTCAGTCCTTAATTGAAGACATAAAAAATCTTCACGTTAAGTATGAGGAACTTGAAATTCGTCATGAAACGCTCTCAACAACTCATGAAAGGCTTTCCTATGATTATCTTCAAAGGAAGCAAGATCTTGAGAAATTGAGAGCGGCTCATGAAGATCTTCAAAAGGAAAACGAGTCACTTCACGCCAAACAGATCAGTTCAGCTCAGGAAGGATTTGAACCACCATGTCTTAAATGCATTTAGCGTGATAATGCTACTTCTGTTGCTGAATGTTCTACTGCTGCTACTATTGCAATATCTTCAACTGTTGATGTGGTAACTAACCCCTCTGCTGAGGATACCACTGCTATTGCTGATGAGAATGCTAGGTTGAAGACACTGCTTGAAACAGGGATGTACAAAAGTCTCAAAGGGCATCAGACACTATGTGATGTCCTCAAAAGGCAGATCCTGAACCGAAACCCTAGGAAAGAGGGTGTTGGGTTCGAAAGGAAAATGAATGCTGATGGCACTTACTGGAAACCTGAGTAGTACCCCAAAACCACATGGGTTGCTACAAAGGGACCTTTAGTGGATCCATCCACTCTATCTGGCTTCACTTGTGTTAATCCCATTGTTATTGATGAATCCTTTGATGCAAACTATAAACTATTTAAGAATCCGAATGGTGAAGTGTTTGCCAGGTATATTGGTACTAACTGCAGGAATGGGCCGCCTATGAAGATGGTCTGGGTGCCGAAAAGGTGTTTGGAGAATCTTCCTGTGAATGTCGTCATGACACCACAAGTGAAGAAGACAAATCCCAGACCACAGGCTTCATACGGCCCAAAGGCTTCATACAGATAGAGGACTCACCTGAGTCACACTAATGCAAATGTTTTGCAGGGAAGCCATACTCAGGCCTATGAATATGAGTGCGGTTCATCAAACCGCCATGTTCATAAGACCAAGAACTATTCTGCTTATTCTTATGAGTACTATTGTCTACCTGCAAGACTTTTTGCTAGGGCTCCAAAGCCAAAGTTCTCAGATGCTACACTTAGACTCATTGCTTCGAAGCCACCCTTGAATATGTGGGTGGCTAAGAAAGCTTAACTCTCTTTTGCAGGGAAAGGTCTCTAGACGAAAACCAAAATCGTCTGACGCTATTGCTGGGGACCTTGCACATCTTGTAGGGCGCAAGATCAAATGCACAAATGGTCCTATTATGTATTTTGTTCCTGAGTCGCTTGCTACTTGCCCTATCCATCCTAATCTCGATCTAAGCTTTAATAATCCACTGGATCGTCAAATGTTTTCTCTTCACAATTCTCTTCATGAAGCCTATCCTCCTAACTGCACTGTAGGGTACGACACCAGCAGCTTCAGAATGGATTATTGATAGTGGGTGTACCAATCACATGACTGGCAAACGAAGCCTTCTCATGGACTCAACCTTACATCCATCTGACAAAAGTCACATCACATTTGCTGACACTGGTAAAAGCAAGGTATTGGGTCTAGGTAGAGTTGCAATCTCAAAGGATCAACACATGGATAAAGTCATGCTTGTTGAATCCCTTGGTTTCAACTTAATGTCTGTCTCAATGCTTTGCGATTTAAACATGATTGTGATATTTGGAAAATATCGTTGCCTTGTTCTAATGGAATCTGACAAGTCTCTAGTGTTTGAAGGGTATCGGAAAGATGATTTGTACGTGGTAGATTTCTCAGCAGGACCACAACTTGCCGTATGTCTTCTAGCAAAAGCTTCTGAATGCTGGCTGTGGCATCAGAGGCTAGGGCATGCTGGCATGAGGAACCTCCACACCCTTGCAAGGAAGAAGCATGTCATAGGCATCGAAGGCGTCAAGTTCAAGAAGGATCACTTATGCGGTGCCTGTGAAGCTGGAAAGATGACGAGGGCCAAGCATCCCTCGAAGATAATCATGACAACGACTCAACCCTTCGAACTGCTCCACATGGACCTTTTTGGTCCCACTCATTACTCAACTCTTACTACTACTGCTTGTCTCTATGGCTTTGTCATTGTTGATGATTATTCAAGATATACCTAGGTGCATATAATCCTCTACAAGACTGAAGTGCAGGATGTCTTCAGATGCTTCGCCAATCAAGCAATGAACAACTACGGCGTCAAGATAAAGCACATCAGAAGTAACAATGGCACCGAATTCAAGAACACTGGCCTGGATACATATCTTGATACTTTGGGTATCACACATGAATTCTCAGCTCCGTACACGCCACAGCAGAATGGCATCGTTGAACGCAAGAACAGAACACTTATTGAGATGGCTCGGACGATGCTTGATGAATACAAGACTCCAAGAAAATTCTGGCCTGAAGTCATTGATACTGCATGCCATATCATCAACCGTGTTTATCTTCACAAGCTTCTGAACAAGACATCCTATGAGCTCCTTACTGGCAAGAAGCCAAATGTCAGTTACTTCAAAGTATTTGGTGCCAGGTGCTGGATCAAGGATCCACATCACACTTCAAAATTTGCACCGAAAGCACATGAAGGCTTTATGCCTGGATATGGAAAGGATTCGCACTCCTACAAAGTCTTCAACTTTTTTCACTATAAAGTGGTTGAAACAGTGGATGTGCGGTTTGATGAGACTAATGGCTCACAAAGAGAGCACCTGCCAAATGTGCTAGATGAAGTTCCATCCAGTGAATCAATCAAACTTATGGGAACTGGAGAAATCATACCTTCTGAAGCTCAGCCTGAAGAGGAACTTATCATCTCTGCACCTGATCAACCTGAAGACAATGCTCAGCCCGAAGACAATCCTTCTAACAATGACAATGATCAGCAAGAGCAAAATCCTCGTCCTGTACATCCTCGTGTTGCAAATGAAGTACAGATTGAGAGAATAATTGATAGCATCAATGCACCAGGTCCACTCACTCGTTCAAGGGCAACATAGCTAGCAAATTTCTGTGGGCACTTCGCATTCGTCTCAATATCTGAACCCAAGAAAGTTGAAGAAGCCTTCATGGAACCTGAATGGATTCAAGCTATGCAAGAAGAGCTTCAACATTTTGAGTTGAATAATGTATGGGAGCTGGTTAAGCGTCCTGATCCTCGCAAGCACAATATAATAGGAACCAAATGGATATATCGCAACAAGCAAGATGAGCATGGTCAAGTTGTCAGAAACAAAGCTCGTCTCGTTGCTCAAGGATACACTCAAGTTGAAGGGATTGACTTCGATGAAACATTTGCTCCTGTGGCTAGACTTGAAGCCATACGCATACTGCTGGCCTATGCAAATCATCATAACATACTTCTATATCAAATGGATATGAAGAGCGCTTTTCTCAATGGCAAGATTGAAGAAGAAGTGTATGTTGCACAACCGTCTCGCTTTGAAGATCCAAAACATCCTGACATGGTGTACAAGCTCAACAAGGCACTGTATGGCCTCAAACAAGCCCCTCGGGCTTGGTATGACACACTCAAAGACTTCCTGAAGAGCAAAGGCTTCAAATCTGGTTCCCTCGACCCCACTCTCTTCACGAAGACATATGATGGTGAACTGTTTGTGTGCCAAATATATGTGGATGACATTATCTTCGGCTGCACCAATAAAAAATACAGTGAAGAGTTTGGATATATGATGCAAGAGCAATATCAGATGTCCATGATGGGTGAGCTGAAGTTCTTCCTTGGTCTTCAAATACGTCAGCAACGCAACGACATCTTTATATCTCAAGAGAAGTACCTCAAAGATTGCCTGAAGAAATTTGGGATGCAAGACTGCAAAGGCTTCACGACGCCAATGCCAGCCAAACATCATCTGGGTCACGACAACAATGGTAAAGAGTTCGATCAAAAGGTATACCACTCCATGATTGGTTCTTTACTTTATCTATGTGCATCTAGGCCAGATATTATGCTTAGTGTTTGCATGTGTGCTCGATTCCAAGCGGCACCAAAGGAATCGCATCACTTAGCTGTGAAGCGAATTCTTTGATATTTGGCTTACACCCCAACACTAGGATTATGGTATCCAAAGGGCTCAGAGTTTGATCTGGTTGGATTCTCGGATGCTGATTATGCTGGTGACAAGGTGGATCGCAAGTCTACATCAGGCACATGTCATTTTCTGGGACGATCACTTGTATGTTGGTCTTCAAAGAAGCAGAACTATGTATCTCTCTCCACTGCTGAATCTGAATACATTGCTGCTGGATCTTGCTGCGCTCAGCTTCTGTGGATGAAGCAAACACTCAAAGACTATGGCATTCATCCGAAGCAAGTGCCACTCTACTGCGACAACGAAAGCGCCATCAAGATTGCCAACAACCCAGTTCAGCACTCGAAGACAAAGCACATTGAAATTCGTCATCACTTTCTCAGAGATCATGTTGTGAAGGAAGATATTGATATCATACACATCAACACTGAAGAGCAATTGGCAGATATCTTCACCAAGCCCTTGGATGAGAAGAGATTTTGCAAGTTACGGTGTGAGCTAAATATCTTGGAATCCTCAAATGTCATGTGATCAGGCACACATCCTAACACTTATGCATATTGATGACTTAGATGTGCAACACACGAAGTAAAGTATATCTTCAATCAATGAAGACATACATTCTAAGTGTGAATACATTAATGTGGAATTTGACTTTGGAGCGCCACGATAATTGTGCGCCGTGTCTGGGTCTAATACTTCCTATACGGTGGGTAACGCCACCACCAAATTCTTCTGTTTGAAGTGTTTTACCCATGGCGTTGCATTTGCTATGTCTTCACATTTTGTTTGTCTTCATTCTTCAACTTGTCTTCATGATTATCTTCACTATGTTGGTTTGATTGTCTTTCTCTCTCTCTCACACACACACACATATATATATACTAGTGTTCTGTCCTCTACAGCATTCACTTATAGCTATGTCTTCTTGTTGAATCTTTTGAACTAAGTGAATGTGATCGGACCCTAACCTCTCTATGCTTTCTATCTCAAACTCTATCTGTCCAAATCATATGCATTCTCTTGAAACTGTCGAATGTCTTCTCTGCGTCCTTGTCAGCAGAAGATACAGAGACAAACATTAAGTCCGTTTTCAATGCTAATTCCTTCACATGAAACCCGGAGAAGTAGGAACGACCACCCGACAATCCAGGCGTGCGTGGGAACGTGGAACAACCTCCGATATGTTGCATGATGGCCACGTGTCCTTCAGATGTGAATTGCCAGGGGCACCTGTGTAATAACACTGTGCCGTCCCTGTCCCTATAAATACACGCCTCACCACAGTCATTATCCTTTCTACCACTCTCGCACAAACCCTAGCGCCACCGCTAGCCTTCGACGACGCCGGCGATGAAGCGCTTAGCTGCCGCGACCTCTCCGACGCCGTCTTCACGCCGGCCGCGGACATCGTCCTCTCCGACGTCGCCGTAGGTGTCCTCCGTCGCCAAGTTAGGGCACGGACGATCGAACTGCTCGGCCTCCTCTTCCACTCCGTCTAGAAGTTCTTCGTGTGGTAAATAAAACTTCCTTTTTACGGCCCCTTTGATCCTATAGATTCATCACTTTCTACCATAAGAAGTTTCTATTCACACAAGTTGGATCTATTTCATACTGCATCTCATAATATGCCTAGTATGTTCACTTATGCTTCACAAAGTAGTTAGATTCCTCACTTGTATTGATCTGTGGATTCGTACAAATCTGGAACCAACTCTTTATCTATGAGTGAATGTCTTCGCACGATGAGGTCAATGTCTTCTAAACTGATTTATCTTCAAAATCTTCTGAGAATGCATATGACCTCTTCCCCTTCCCTCGCACCTTAATGCTGTCACAGGTACATGTCCGTGGGAGAATCCCTTGTTTCTCATAGTCTGCATTCATTTGCAGAATTCTTACAACATCATATAAATTCTCCCGAAGCCAGTTCCTGTTTGACCCGCAGGCGGAAGACTTTGAAACCTTTGAACGTGTTGAAGCCATTTAGTTTGAAGTTCATGGCTACTGAGAAATCTGCAAGGAAGGGAGGCAGACAGCATCGTGGTAACACTGCTAAGGACCTGCCACCAGATCTATATGAGCAATACAAGTCAGATCCAGAAGAAACCTATGGAGAACGCAAGAACCGAATCCAATGGATTCGAAGACATTGGGCAGAGGAATGGTTCAAGTACAGATTCATCACCGACGAATATGCTGAGAAAAGTGCCATCAAGGGACCATGGGGAGATATCATGTACAAAGGTCTTCAGCCCAAATCATAGTCCGAAGCTATTGCTCAAGGCTTTTACCCATGCATGCTTCGTGGACCTCAGCCTGCTAATGCTGACCCATCCTCTCTGCTATGGTGTCGCGAAGACAATCTCTTTAAGCGCAACTATCAGTTTGCTCAGAACTCTGCCAAGGAAAACAAGAAGTCATTGGGATTAAACTTCAACCCAGGCCCCTCTGTGCCACGTGCTGACGGCACACGAGAAGCTGAACCCAATCTGGTTGGGCCCTTCTGCAACCTAGAATGTCTCATTACTCATATTATGGTTCAAGGGGCAGTCGTGGCTCAACCTGCAGATGATGCTGAATCTGACGAAGCACCTGCACCACCGAAGCCGCAGAAGCAGAAGAAGGCTAAAGCTTCAAAGTCTGCCTCAGCACCAAAAATCCTACGGGCGAAGCCACTGGCTACTGCACCTCCTGAAGACAGTGTGCAGTCTGAAGATCTCTCACATATCTCCAAGAAGACTGAGATGAGAAGGAATACTGATCAGGCACTGACTGCTGCTGCTATTCTGCGCAATGACACCATTGATCTGTCCAGCGATGAGGAGCTTGCAGATGACGCTCTCGAGCAAATGATCAAGAGCAAGGAGGAAGCAGAGATCTTTAATGATTTTCCTCTCTTTGATGTGGCAATCATCCATAACTTCATTGATGAGTGGTTTGACACGCCCAACCTCAGCTTTGAAGATCTGCAACTTCCAATTGGCCTCAGTGTCGCCTTCACTGGCGCCATTTCTTCAGAGCTAGCTCTAGCTCACCGCATCGTTAAGCTGAAGCAAAAGATCAACTTTGAGAAAGCTCAGTTCAAGAAGCACATGGCCAAGCTCGGCGTGCATGATGTGAAAAACTTCAAGATTATGCTGCACGAGCTCAAGGAAGCCTTTCTCAAGAAGCGTGAAGAAGCTAAAGGTTCTCGTGAGCGCATGAAGAGCCTGGCTGACAAGTGTGTGCAAGCCTACAATGAGGCTGAGAAGCGCAAGGCTCTTGGTCGTCCTGGCATTGACCCAAGAATGGCTTCAAAGAAGAAGAAGCCCTCAACTGACCAATCTGCACCTTCAAGGCAGGAAGAACCTCGCATAGTCTTCCCAAGCAGCATGACTGGCTCGAATCCAAAGGTCAGGTCAACCGCTTCAAAACTGAAGAAGACGAGGACTGTCGAGGCTGAAGCCAGAAAAAGGAAAAATCCCGAAGCCTCTGATGTCGCTCCCTCAAAGAAGAAGCGCAAAACCAAGAAGGATCGGGCTGCTCCCACAGAGCCCTTAGTTGTTGAACCTATCTTAATGGTTCGCCCTGCATCTGAACACCACGAGCGCCAACTGATTTTTCATGAACCTGCTTCCACAGAGGCTCATGCAACTAAAGACATTCCAGAAGTTGATCCCACCACTGCTGAAGACATTGGTCACCATGACAATGTTGAAGATGATGAAGTCCTTCCTCAGATCGAGCACCAACTGGTATCATCGCCTGTGCTTATGCACAGCGAACTCATCAGCATTGGTCGTCCTCTGACGCCAACTGCTCAGGATGCATCATGGGCTGATCACCCACAACAACAAGACACCCCGAGTACTCCCCAACAACAACAAGTCACACCACCTGTGCCAGACGAAGAAGACGACTTTGAGGGCCAGCCATCTCCATCAACACAGGCGTCGCCAGCGCTATGCAGGCTTCGCAAAGGACCAAGGCCTCAAGTCCCTCTTTCGAGCGTTCCAGAAGGAGAAGTGCACCACCAAATCTGTTGCACGTCAAGTGTTTCCAGATGCCACTCCTACTGTGACTGTCTCTGAATCCGAAGCCAAAATGGCTGAAGATGTTTCGGCTGCATCAACCAATGAAAAAGAAGCTATTCCTGAAGTGAACATGTCTATGCCCAACCCTCCAGCTCATCAAGTGGAGGTTGAGAATCTTGAGGCTGCCACCACCAACACAAATGAAGCCAATGACGTAGTCATGGCTGAAGCAAATGTGGAGCCTGCACCAACCAATGTGCCAGAAGCCAATGAAGCCAATGATGCACCTGCAACAGATGTGCAGCCTGACGCCTCTGTTGATGCCACTGCTCATGTTCCTGCGCCTGCTGTTGGTCCTTAGTTTGACTATCACATTGAGCACAGGCCTCAGGTATAGAAGCTAATGCCAAGGTTGCCCAGGTTTCCAGGTCCTGCATTAGCACCCGGATCTTTCAATGTCAACGGCTTCAAAGCAGACAATACCTTCTTCAATAGCGCCAAGAACCCCTACTCGAGGGAAAGAATATCTTCTGATCGGTTCTGGAGCTATCAGCAGCGAAGTTATTACTCATGCATTCTGTACAATCAAGGTCGCATTTTCCCACATATGTTTCTTGACACTGAAGCCATAACTGGTCTGCCTTGCTTGGAAGAAGCTCTTGATTGCTTCAAAGAATCTGGATTGTTGCCGTTCGTCACTGACAAGGAGCACTGGAACGAAGAATTGCTGCTCCAATTTTATGCCACTCTTCACATTCGTGGCTGACCGGCAATGTTCATCATGAAGCCAAAGCCTTTGATATCATTGAACTCACTGGTCTGCCCACTCCAGGAGATCTTTATGAACCTGGTTGTCAGCTTCACATTGCAGCTATGGAGAGCATCTTTCAGAAGCCTGAACCAAACATGAGTCAGATGCTTAGCATGATGAAGCCTTTGCCTCCAGATGCTGCAGATCCTAAGGAGTTCTTTGTTGAAGACCTTGAGTATCTGCCACGAACTATCTATCACATTATAAGGCGAATTCTCTGGCCCATCAAAGGACATTCTCCACATGCAAAGCTGGAAGGTGCAATGAAGACTTTGGACTTTCATATTCTTCACGGCAAATGCTTCAATGCACAAGACTTCTTCATCCGCCAACTTGCTGCATCAGGATCTGATCTTTTTGGCTTGAAGTTTTACGCTCCATGGATAATGCGGCTGATCAAACTACACTCAACTGTCTCATATCAGCCCTCTGCTCGCAATCATCGGATCTTTCTGCCTGACGTTGATATGTCCATTGAAGCCATCTTCTAGAGCCTGCCAAGGAGCCTCTTAGTCTTCAAAATGCTGAGCATCAAAGATTCTCTCAAAACATTGAAGGAGTTCAAGCAGTCTCTCGTGTTTATCCTCTGGCTGGCACTACACGTGCACCTCACCGTGCCCTCACTGAAGCCACTGACAGCACCATAGCCCAACGGCCCAAGAAGCGATACCGTGTTCTCAATGACCGAGAGCTTCTAGTTGCCCTTCATCAGAAACAGGATAGGCATCATGACTGGCTGAAGCGCCAAATGCAAAGCCTCTTGGTGGACGTAAACAGGATTCGCAATCTTGCCACCAAGAATGCCTTTGTTGCCCATGAAACCTGTCGGCGTACATGGAAAGGGCTGACGCTTATGTGTTCTGAAGATGATCTTCAAGAGGATAGCTTCTCTGAACGCTTCAAGTTTGACTCAACACCTCCAAGAAGGACTGCTACGACGAACTCCGTCTCTTGAAGACTCTGAGTTCTCTTCCTCCGCGGCAACTGTGAATGCCAGAGTGATCAATGACGAAGACGATGCTACTTCACCGCCCCTACTTCTGCACGCATCGACACTGCCCCGAGTTCGTCTGCACTGCCAAACAACACCGACGACCTTGCCGCTTCACCTACTCCTCATGGGAACGAGTAGATGCTCTATGTCTTCAAACCTTTTTGGTCCTTACTGACAAAAGGGGGAGAAGCATATGAGTTTGATAGTCTTCAAGCGGGTCCATATGGGTGGTGGCTTTATGTTTTGCCTAGTGTTTACAACTCTCGTTTTGGTACATTTGGTCCTTTGAGTTGTAACACTTAAACTCGATGGTCGTCTGCTACTTATTTGCTATTCTGTGATGCGATGATAAATTCCGCACGTGCGACGATAAATTCCGCACTTAGAGCATTTTGCAGACGTCCATTTTTCATTATGCATGTCATTATCTTCACATACTTTTCATGCATGATGAATTGTCATCATAAGTTGAAGAGGATCTCCACAAGTACAACCTGCCATGTGCATTTGCATTCCAAAAGCAAATTACTTATATGCACATCTTCAGGGGGAGCCCTTGCAACTTATGAAGACAATTCCCTATCCTTTACAATTTCACATATTATATTCCCCGTTGAAAACTTCAACTAGTTTGTCATCAATCACCCAAAAGGGGGAGATTGTAAGTGCATCTAGTGCCACCCCTAGTTGGTTTTGGAGTATTGACGACAAACCTAGTTGAGGGACTAATGTGTTTGTGAGAATTGCAAGATAAGGTAGAAGTCCCTCATTGATTCGGTTTTCCTACCAGAGATGACCCCTAAAAATGTAAGAATACATTGAAGACAAATGTGGTATGTGAAGACATTCACATTGAAGACTATGACAAGAGAAGACATCGCATGAAGACTATGGAGCGCGAAGACTTAGTTCTTTCGTCATTCTTTTTCTTCTTTGATTGAGTCATAGGAACCACCGTACTGTTAAGTGGGGTCCAAGATAACCAGTCAGAATGACTGAAGTGATGCTTAACCAAAATCCTATGTCTTCGAGAAAAGACTATCAGAGAAAATCTTGTCCAGAGTTGGATAAGTCAGCTTTGCTTGTAGCCCAAGTAAAGTTGCCGTGTGTGTTTGAAATTTGACCGTTGGAACACGTGCCAGTTCCTTAGTGACCCAGGGTCATTTCGGACAAATCAGGTCAGTTTGCCTAGTGGCTATAAATAGCCCACCCCCTACCACCATAAACGGTTGGCTGCTCAGAGTTAAAGCACGACTTTTGTCGTTTGAGAGCAACCCACCTCGAAGCCTTTGAGAGAGAATTCCTTGCGAGGATAAAGCCCTAACCACCCAAAGCCAAAGAGTGTTAGGCATCACTTAAGTCTTCCTGTCTGTGTGATCTGAAGACTTATTACACTTGAGGACTGTGAATCCTCCAGCCGGTTAGGCATCGCGTTCTAAGCATCCAAGAGTCATTGTGGATCGCTGGTGAACGAAGTCTGTTAAGGTTTGGAAGTCTACCTTGAAGACTTACCAGAGTGATTGGGCGAGGACTGGGTGTCCTTAGCTCAAGGGGAATAAGGTGAAGACGAGGTCTTCTGAGTTGAATCTCAGCCTCCCTAACCAGACGTACAGTTGTCACAGCAACTGGAACTGGTCCAACAAATCATTGTCTTCAACGAGTCACTGGTTTCATCCTTCACTTCCCTTTACTTACTGTTGGTCCTTGTGAATTCATTGTACGATTGCATCACCATTTGGCTTCACTGAGTAATTACTTGTTCTGATTGGCTTCACAATATCTTCCTACTTGATCCTTACTGCCTAGCTACTATTAGTCATTGCGCTTTCACTACATTGATTACTTGACTATGGTTTGCCTAGTGTAGTCTACCTTCCGCTGCATGGTAATAGGTTTATTTCTATAGTTTGTCTTCAAAACTTCCATGTTTTGAAGACTTCCATAAAAATCGCCTATTCACCCCCCCTCTAGTCGATCACTAGCACTTTCAGTTACCTTGTTGGTGGCTTTAGCCATGAGGCACTTGGCGGTGATTTGCTCATTGGGTGAGTCAAAGAGAGACACTCGTGGAGTTGTTGCAACGGCAACGGAGGCCATGGCAACCGACTCACCATCTTCTTCATCCTCATCCTCATGGTACTCTTCTTGAACCACCAACGCCTTGTGAGAAGTCTTCTTGGTGAAGTTGCTCTTGTTTGGGAAAGACTTGGCTTTGTCCTTTCGGATGAGCTTGCCACCATTGTCTTCCCTCTTCTCATACGGGAACTCCGCAACAAAATGGATCACATTGCCACAATTATAACAAGTCCTCAGACGTTGCTTGCTCTTCGTGCCACTTGAATTGTTCTTGTTGAAGTTTGGCCTTGAATTTTTCTTGCTCCAAAATTGCCTTGAAGCAAGTGCCATGTGTTCATGATAGGCATACTTTGTATCTTCGGGGTTTCTTTCCTCTTCTTCCTCTTCTTCTTCTTCAACACAAACCTTGGCCTTCAATGCAAGGTTGGTCTTCTTTACCCTTTGAGAGCGAAGCACCGCATTGTCGGCGGTCTTGTCCAAGATGCTCATAGCCACATACTCATCCAACACTTCACTTGAGAACAAGGTGTGGAAGTCCGGCCTTTGACGAATGACAGAGGACATGGCCTTGTGGTAAGGCATCATTGCCTTGAGGAATTTGCGCTTGATCCAATTGTCATCCGTGTCCTTGCTCCCATGATCTCGGAGTGAAACCGCGAGTTTGGTTACTCTTCGATAAAGCTCACGAGGTTCTTCATCTTCCTTCATTGTAAACTCATCGGCTTCATCTTGCACCTCTTCATAGTTGGAGCGTTGAATGCTTGCACTTCCCCGGTAGAGGGAAACAACTTGGTGCCATGCATCTTTGGCTATGGCGTAGGGCAGGAGGTGAGGAAGATCTTCGGGTGGAATTGAATCTTGGATGATGAAGAGAGCATGCTCATTGAATTGATTATCCGCGGCTTCTCTTGGAGTGAAGTTGCTTCAGTCATGTGGATAGAAACCTTCTTCAATGATTATCCAAAGATTAGTATTCACATGATTTAAATGACGCTTAAACCGATAGACCCAAGAATCAAAGTCCTCCTTTTTCACAATCTTAGGGGGAGGACCGACATGATTCAAATGAGTGGAAGGAATCGGTCCACCATAAACAAGTGGATGTTCCATATGGGCAAAGATGCTGGTGCCATTTTTACCACTAGAAGAAGGAGCCTTTTCACTTGTAGCTTCCCCCTTGTCGGAGTTAGCATCCGTCACCTTGTTCGTGGGATCACCCACTTTCAACGGTGCGGTGGATAGTTTAAGCCCTTCAATGAGTTTAGTAAACATGCTTTCAACCTCGGTCGTCATGGAGGTTTTCAATGTCTCCAAGGCCACATTGAATTCCTCATGAGAGACCGAGGTTCCCCCATCGCCCGTAGACGAGATCGGATTCACACCGGAATGCTCCTCCACATTGTCTACGGTGTCAACCATACTCTTCGGACAGCAACGTCCTTAGTAAAGATATGAGGCTCTAATACCAATTGAAAGGATCGATATAGTTGACTAGAGGGGGGGGGGGTGAATAGGAAACTAACAATTTTTAGCTTTTCTTTACCAAATTAAACTTTGCATCAAAGTAGGTTGTCTAGATATGCAACTAGGTGGGCAACCTATATGATTCAACAACAACAAGCACACAAGAAAGCAAGGTATATAACACAAATAAGCTTGCACAAGTAAAGGGACAAGATAACCAAGAGTGGAGCCGGTGAAGACAAGGATGTGTTACCGAAGTTCCTTCCTTTTGAGGGGAAGTATGTCTCCGTTGGAGCGGTGTGGAGGCACAATGCTCCCCAAGAAGCCACTAGTGCCACCGTATTCTCCTCACGCCCTCACACTATGCGAGATGCCGTGATTCCACTATTGGTGCCCTTGGAGGCGGCGACTGGACCTTTACAAACAAGGTTGGGGCAATCTCCACAACTTAATCGGAGGCTCCCAACAACAGCATGAAGCTTCACCACAATGGAATATGGCTCCACGGTGACCTCAACCGTCTAGGGTGCTCAAACACCCAAGAGTAACAAGATCCGCAAGGGATTAGTGAGGGGAATCGAATTTCTCTTGGTGGAAGTGTAGATCGAGGCCTTCTCAACCAATCCCTAGAAAATCAACAAGTTTGATTGGCTAGGGAGAGAGATCGGGCGAAAATGGAGCTTGGAGCAACAACGGAGCTTAGGGTTGGAAGAGGTAGTAAACTCAGAGAAGAAGATACCCCTTATATGGTGGAGAGACAAATCCAACCGTTAACCACTTAACCAGCCCGCAACATGCGGTACTACCGCGCCTGCCAAGCGGTACTACCACAAGGGCTCACGGTACTACCGCACCTGCTTGCGGTACTACCGCAAGGCAGGGTTGGACCAGCCTGGAAAGGCCGTGAACAAATAAACGTCCATGGATAGTTTCGCTGACTTTCAAATAGTGCAAAATTACGACACGGTGCTACCGCTGAAGACAAGCGGTACTACCGCGCAGGGAGCGGATGTAAAAAATTACATCTGCTCCTACTTCCGCTACTAGTGCTGTGTCGGACCAGGACTCACGGTACTATGGCTCCCAAGGAGTGGTACTACTGTGGCCTCCTACGGTACTACCGCAAAGGCCTGTGGTACTACCGCTCCTAAGAGCAGTACTATCGCAAGCTCTAGAACAGCAACACTAGGAAAGCTTCTTTTTGCACAAACTCGAAGAAATGGAGGATGCTCCAAAGTGCTAAGGGAAAGGCGGTACAAAGAGGAGTAAACGTGTACATGAAGATTCCACCCAAACCTTTCCAAAGCGAACCCCCTCTTAATAGTATGGCTTTCCTACGACTCAAATCCACGGAAGAAGGAACATAGAAAAACGCCGTCTTTAATAATCTTCGAGGGGCTGCTAACCGTCTTGTGACTAGTCATGAAATATTTGAAATACTCGAGACACACGATTAGTCCGCAAATGCATTGTCATCAATCAGCAAAACACCTTAGGGATAAGTATGCCCTTACACTTTGCCATGCTTAATGCCTGTCACTTTGGGCCCGGATGCCATGATTTTAGATCTGAACCGTTTGTGTTATCACCATTATATTCATGTTCTAGATCCGATCTTGCAAGTTATAGTCACCTACTACGTGTTATGATCCGGCAACCCCGAAGTGACAATAGTCGGGACCACTCCCGGTGATGGCCGTGGTTTGAGGATTTCATGTATTCACTACGTGTTAATGCTTTCTTCTGGTTCTCTATTAAAAGGAGGCCTTAATATCCCTTAGTTTCCAATATGGACCCCGCTGCCATGAGAGGGTAGGACAAAAGATGTCATGCGAGTTCTTTCCATAAGCACCTATGACTAATTGACTATTTACGGAATACATGCCTATATTATATTGATGAACTGGAGCTAGTGCCGTATCGCCTAGGTTATAACTGTCTCACGATGAATATCATCCAACAAGTCATCGATCCAATGCCTACGAATTTATCCTATATTGTTCTTACTAAGTTACTACTGCTATCATCACTTTTACACTTAGAACAAATTACTGCTATCACTATTACCGCTACCATTGCTACCGCTACTATTATCAAAATTATCATACTACTTTCCTACTAATCACTTTGCTGCAGATAATTAATCTCCAGGTTTGGTTGAATTGAAAACTCAGCTGCTAATACCTTCAAATATTCTTTGGCTCCCCTTGTGTCGGATCTATAAATTTGGGTTGAATACTCTACCCTAGAAAATTGTTGCGATCCCCTATACTTGTGGGTTATCAAGACCTTTTTCTGGCACCGTTGCCGGGGAGCATAGCTATATTTGTTGAGTCACTTGGGATTATTATCATATTATCACTATGAAGAATCTGAGGGGTGCTAAGACTAAGATTTTCCCCTCTAAGACGACTGGAGGTAAGGAACTGTCATCCAGTTCTACTTTAGATTCACCTTCTGTTATAAGTAAACTTGCAACACCACCACATGCTATTAATTCTGATATGTCGCAAGTTATTGATGATGCTATTTCTGCTATGGATAATGCTTATGGTGATGCTAGAACCTTGCTTGATAATGGTGATGTGCCACTTGGTGAATTTCTTGATAAACAAATTGCTAGAGTAATACAACATGATCTTGTTGAATCTGATGATGATCTTGAAACTGAAACTCCTGAAACACCTGCTAGAACTAGCCTTCATAGATATGAATTGCCTAAGGTACCGAAAGGTTATGTTATGAATGAGGAGACAAGAGATATTCTTGCTTGTAGGGATAGAGATGATCTAGAGAAACTATTATGCAAGTATAAAGAAAAATCTCTGAATGCTAGAATGAAATGTGATCCTAAGTTTGCTACTTCACCTATCTTTATTGATGATAAGGATTATGAATTCTCTGTCAACCCAGAGTTAATTACTTTCGTTGAATCTGATCCTTTCCATGGTTATGAAACTGAAACTGTTGTGGCACATCTTACTAAGTTGAATGACATAGCCACCCTTTTTACTCATGATGAGAAAACTCGCTATTACTTTACTCTCAAGTTATTTC
The DNA here is from genome assembly GCF_003073215.2 of Triticum urartu. Taxonomy (NCBI): domain Eukaryota; kingdom Viridiplantae; phylum Streptophyta; class Magnoliopsida; order Poales; family Poaceae; genus Triticum; species Triticum urartu. Next base: position 492,065,554 of record NC_053025.1, on the reverse strand, counting down.
TGTTCTCATTAAAGGGTGATGCTAAAACTTGGTACAATACTCTTGCTCCTGGTTGTGTGCGTAGTCCCCAGGATATGATTTATTACTTCTCTGAAAAATATTTCCCTGCTCATAAGAAACAAGCTGCTTTACTGGAAACATTTAACTTTGTTCAATTCAAAGAAGAGAGTCTCTCACAAGCTTGGGGGAGGTTTTGCCAATTACTTAATGCTTTGCCTGATCATCCTCTTGAGAAAAATGAAATACTTGATATCTTCTATAATGGACTAACTGATGCTTCTAGGGACTTCCTAGATAGTTGTGTTGTTTGTGTTTTCAGGGAATGAACTGTTGGACAAGCTGAAGAATTATTGAATAACATATTGAAAAATTATGATGATTAGACTCTTCCTCAACCACCACCTAAACCCACTCCGAAGAAGAGGGGTATATTATATCTCAGTCCTAAAGATATGCAAGAGGCAAAGAAATCTATGAAGGAAAAAGGTATTAAAGCCGAGGATGTTAAAGATTTACCTCCTGTTGAAGAAATACCTGGGCTTAATACACCACCACTGCCTAAGGTGGTAGAGGTAAATTCTCTTATGAAATTCAATGATAATGACAATCCTCACAATATGCATCCTAGCCAATGCTGTCATGAGTTTTAAAACTATATTGCTCGCTTGAGTGACTTGTTATTTAGAATATCAAATGATGTTAGAGGTGTTGGAAAGCACGCTTCTATTGTTCAAACTCAGTTAGAACAAGTTGCTAAATCACAAAGAGAGTTGCTTGATGAAATGAATAATAATATGTATGACTTTGCTGTTAGAGTTGCTACTGGAGGAGGTAAAATGACTCAGGAACCACTTTATCCCGAGGGACACCCAAAAAGAATTAAACAAGGTTCACAAAGAGCTAACACTAGTGCACCTAGTCCTTCTAGAAATAAAAATAAAAAGAAAAATGATAGGACTTTGCATGCTTCTAGTGAACCTAAAATAGAAAAACCTCCTGATAATAATAATGAAACTTCTATCTCTGATGCTGAAACTCGGTCTGGTAATGAACATTCACCTAGTGATAATGAAAAAGATAATGCTAATGTTCATGAAAATACTCAACCAAATAATAAAGAACTAGACAATGATGTTGAGATAGAACCACCTGTTGATTTTGATATCCCACAACCTAAGAATAAAAGGTATGATAAAAGTGACTTTGTGACTAGAAAACACGGTAATGAAAGAGAACCGTGGGTTCAAAAACCAATGCCTTTTCCACCTAAGTCAACGAAAAAGAATGATGATGACGAATTTGAACGCTTTGCTGAAATGCTGAGGCTAATCTTTTTGCTTACTCGCTTGACTGATATCTTGAAAATGCCTCCTTATGCAAAGTATATGAAAGACATCATCACTAATAAATGAAAAATACCAGAAGCTGAAATCTCCACTATGCTTGCTAATTATACTTTTAAAGATGGAGTACCTAAAAAACTTGGAGATCCGGGAATACCAACTATACCTTGCTCTATCAAAAAGAATTATGTGAAAACTGCTTTGTGTGATTTAGGAGCCGGTGTTAGTGTTATGCCTTTCTCTTTACATAAAAGACTTGATTTGAATAAAGTCACACCTACTAAAATATCTTTTCAAATGGCTGACAAATCAACTGCCATACTTATCGGTATTTGTGAAGATGTGCCCATTGTTGTTGCTAATGTTACTATTTTGACTGACTTTGTTATACTTGAGATGCCCGAGGACGACAACATGTCGATTATCCTTGGTAGACCCTTCTTCAATACTGCAGGGGCTGTTATTGATTGCAATAAAAGCAAGGTCACTTTTCATATCAATGGTAATGAGCATAAGGTGCAAATTTCCGAAGAAACAATTCCAAGTGAATGGTATTAGTGTTATTGAAAAATCTTCGACAATCACCATTGGAAGTTTTCAAATACCTCTACCTACTGTCAAAAGGAAATATGAAATGCTTATTGTTGGGGACATTCATATCCCCATTGAGGTAACTTAGTGATTTATGAAAGTTCTTCGGTTTCATACTAATCGAAAGTGGTTGTTAATAAGACCTGATCAACCTTATTAATGGATCATTTTTGAGCGGTATGAAGTTGATGAATTTAGTAAGCACTACCTTCTATTCCTACTTTTTGTTTTATGTTTTTATTAGTTAGATAAAATAAAATGCCATGTTCTGTCAATTTTCTGATTTTCCCGTGCAATAAAAAATGACCCAAAAATAAAAGTTCTCAGAATGCCCTGAAAATTTAATACGATTTTTTCTGAATATTTCTGAATTTTTGGTGCAAATAACATCAGAGGGAGGTGCACCAGGTGGGCACAACCCACCTGGGCGCGCCAGGAGCCCCAGGTGTGCTCTGGTGGGTTGTGGTCCCCATGTGGGCCCCCTCACTTATCCCTTCACACCACATCATCACTCACCTCCAGAAAAAAATCTCCATTGCTCTCTCTCCCGTGTTCTTGCTCTCAAACCCACGGATTTCGATCTCTTTGCTCGAAGCTCCATTTTCGAAACTGTTTCGGGGGATTGTTGCTTGGTATGTGACTCCACCGTTTGTCCAATTAGTTTTTGTTTTAGTGGTTTATATTTTGAATAATTAGCTACTCTTGGTGCTGCTGTAGATGAGCTTGCATGTTGAATTCTTAGTGTTCTAAGTAGTTTGAATGCTTTTTATGGCCTCTATGTATCCCTATGAGTAGTTGGTATCATTTTTGTGAAGTTTTTTTGAGAAAATTTTGTGAGCTAATAAATTTCAGAATTTTTGTTCATAGGAAAATCATGAATATCTTTAGGAAGTTTGGCTCTAAGAAGAACTCCAAGGGTGTTATTGGGGAGTCATCTGATAGTTATCTTCATCCTCGGAGGTTGGCGGAAGTACGTCCGTGTGAATGGCCGCACATCCCGTTCCTGAAAGAGGCCGGAATCCTTTGGGAGTTCACACAATATGCTGCTAATGCCGGCCTCACCGACTTCATCGCAGATGAGTGTGAACAACACTAAATCCTCACAAACATCTTTGTTCAAAGTTTTACTTTCCTTCCTAGGAATAATCCCCCTGAAGTGAGTTTTGATTTATATGCTGAAAACCATCACATACCACTTACTGAATTTTCTAACATATGCATGACCCCTTCTGATGGGAGCTTAGCCGAGCCTAGACCGACTGAGTTTGAGGCCTTTTATCGCACTTTGACCATGGGAGATGAGAGGGGGTGTCAGCTGTCACTGCCGCTGGCTTGCATTTTCCTGCTTTTCATTACTTTGCTCTTTTCATTGCAAAATGCTTGCTTGGTAGAGAGAAGGTGGGTGCACTCAGTTCACCAGACCTTGCTGTTTTACATCGTGCACTAGAGGGCGACAACACTTATAGCTTGTGAGCTATTGTGGCTCGTCGCCTCCACATTAATAAATCCAAGGGTAAAATACATGGTGGGATTTTTGCTACTCGTTTGGCAGCTCATTTTAATGTTGAGATACGCCACCATGATTACCCTCTTACCAAAGTTTACCTAGATCGTGCAACCATGGATCACCACCATTTCGCTGATAACAATTCTCCTGACATCCCTATTCCATATAACTTGGTTTTCAGCATTGAAACTCGTGATATTATTCCATTACCTGCTCCTGCTTTGTTTGATCCTATTGCCAGGGGTGGATATAGGATTATGCCTGCAGATATCATCGCCTACCGGAACGATCAGGCTGCTGCAGAGGAGGAGGAGGAGCCTTAGCAGTGGGATGAGTGGATGCCCGCTCCTCAATACCCCTACTACCATCCAGGTTACTGATCGACTACCAAGTTAGGCCAAAAGCCTAAGCTTGGGGGAGTACGTGTTTCTCACCAACATTACATTCATGTCCACTTATTCCAGTTGTCGGTGTTCACAATTTTTCATTGTATCATCCATGTTTAGATTTTATTTTTCTTGCTTTCTTCTTGTGTGTTTGAAAAACTTTAGAAAAACCAAAAATTAGTTGTAGTTAATTTACTTTCTATGCATGCTTAGTTGTAACATTCAAAAGAAAATCCAAAAAGATTTCCTTGTTCTTATTTTTCTTGTTGGGAGCTTTCCCGTGTAAATAGTTTTTCTCATTTTTGCTTTTCCCTTTTATTTGCTTGTTCAAGAAAACCGAAAAATCCAAAAACATTTTAGGGTGTTTCTTTGAATTTCTTTTCTTTTTATTTGAGTCGTACCGAGGAGAAGACCACGATGAAAATGTTGAGTGGGTCTCATATGAATAAGTGTTGATCTAACAAAGAGCCCATTTTACCTTGCCTTCTCCTATTGAATAAAATGTTTTGCAGATTCCAGCTTAGTCCATGGCACTCTTGCACTATTATTATTTTCACATCATTCGGTCATGCAAGTGAAAGGAAATAGTGATGATATTCGATGAACTGGCCGTGGCAGAGAGAAACTCGTATGAACTCGACTTGTTCTATTTATGTAAATATGTTTAACCTAGTATCTATGATTCAGCCCATTATGATTAAATATGTTTGCAATGACAATTAGAGATTATAGTTTCTCATGTCATGAATAAGTAGCTGGGAGTGGATAATGATTTATCTTGGATATCAACATTGCGTTAAAATAATTGTGATGTAGTATGATGATATGGTATCCTCCTCTGAATGTTCGAGTGGCTTGACTTGGCACATGTTCATGCATGTAGTTGAATCGAAACCAACATAGCCTCTATGATATTTATGTTCATGGTGATCATACCCTACTCATGCTAGTGTCCAATGTTACTTATGCATAATGCATGTTCATGATCGTTGTTGCTCTCTAGCTGGCCACTTCTCAATCTAATTGCTAGCCTTCGCCTGTAATAAGTGGGAATTCTGCTTGTACATCAACAACCTTGAACCCAAAGTTACTCCAGATGAGTCCACCATACCTACCTATATGCGGTATTATCCTACCGTCCTAAGTAAATTTTCATGTGCCACCTCTAAAAACTTCTAAAAATAATATCCTTTTTGTGTTCCTGGATCGTTCATGGAACGAAAGGAGGTGGTCGGTATCTTCCATGCTAAGCGGGTTATTCTCAGGTCGAGTGTTTATTCACTCGCTATCGCACGAGAAAAGGGCGGTAATAGGGATGCCCAGTCCCAAAATGCTAACAGAAAAAGAGTTAATCTCTCAAATAATCAAACAAAAACTCCCAATGGAGTCAAAACCTTTACTTTTATCGCCTGGGAACCGCCACTAGCGTGCTTAGCATGGAAGATATTGATAACTGATGGTTGTGAAGTAAATGAGGAGGGTGCATGTTTCAAAATATCATTTACCTCTGTTTTATAAACTTGAGCTCTGGCACCTCTGCAAATCACTGCTTCCCTCTGCAAAGGGACTATCTATTTACTTTTATGTTGTGTCATCACCTTCTAAAACAAGCGCCAGAACCTGAGAGCACAACTGTCATGACTTATGCACCGTGTGTAGCTAATGTTGGGTGCATCATGACTAGATCTTTTCTACCATGAATTACAATGTTTAGTCGCTGCTTGAACTTTGGAGGTGCTCTGCATATATGTTTCGCGGTCTCAGAAAGGGCTAGCGAGATACCACTATAGTCATATTATATCATGGTTATTTTGACAACATGTTGCCATTTGAGATGCCTTATTATTGCTCGCTAGCTGATTGTGTCATTGATATGAGTTAATATAATCTTTAAGAGTTATTGTCGACATGGTTAGTTATAATGTTGGCTGAAAACCTGGGTGCTGTTTAAGCTTATTTATGCAAACAAGAGCAAAAGAGTTCGTCAAAGCTTTTCTTTGTCACTTTCAGTTTATCAACTGAATTGCTTGAGGACAAGCAAAGGTTTAAGCTTGGGGGAGTTGATACGTCTCCAACGTATCTACTTTTCCTAACGCTTTTCCTCTTGTTTTCGACTCTAATTTGCATGATTTGAATGAAACTAACCCTGGACTAATGTTGTTTTCAGCAGAACTACTATGGTGTTGTTTTTGTGCAGAAATAAAAGTTCTCGGGATGGAACAGAAGTTTGCGAGGAATTTTTATACAATAAACAACAATTTCTGGAGCCAAGACCTACTGGAGAGGGGCACCTAGGTGGGCACAACCCACTAGGGCGCGCCCCCCTCTCCTAGCGTGCCAGGTGGGTTGTCCCCACCAGGTGGCCCCGCAGACCCAGAAACCAATGCTATAAAATCATATTTTTCTAGAAAAAAGTCAAGGAGAAAGAATTATCGTGATCCACGAGACAGAGCCGCCAGTACCTCCTGTTCTTCATCGGGAGGCCAGATCTGGAGTCCGTTTGGTGCTCCGGAGAGGGGGATCTTCGTTCTTCATCATCACCAACCCTTCCCCATCGCCAATTCCATGATGCTCCCCACCGGGAGTGTGTAATTCCTTCGTAGGCTCACTGGTCGGCGAGGAGTTGGATGAGATTCATCATGTAATCGAGTTAGTTTTGTTAGGGCTTGATACGTCCATGTTGCATCATGTTTTCTTAGTGTTATTTATAACATTTGTATCCAAAATAATGCTTTTTGGAGTAATTATAATGATTTTCTCTCATAATTTGCAAGGAACACACCAAAGAGGGAGAATTCTCGCAGCTGGAAATCTGGACCTGGAAAAGCTACGTCAGGCCACCAATTCTGCACCACTCCAAATGAGCTGAACTTCACGGAGATTTTTTATGGATTATTTAAGAAATACTGGAGCCAATAAACACCAGAGGGGGCCTCCAGGTGGGCACAACCCACCTGGGCGCGCCAGGCCCCCCAAGCGTGCCCTGGTGGGTTGTGGTCTCTCGGCGCACCCCCGGTGCCCATCTTCTGGTATATAAGTCATTTTGACCTAGAAAAAATAAGGGGAGGACTTTCGGGATGAAGCGCCGCCGCCTCAAGTCGGAACTTGGGCAGGAGCACTTCTGCCCTCCAGCGGAGCGATTCCGCCAGGGGAACTTCCCTCCCGGAGGGGAAATCATCATCATCGTCATTGAGGGAGTCCTGGATTAGGGGGTGTCCGGATGGATGGACTATACCTTCAGCTGGACTCCTGGACTATGAAGATACAAGATTGAAGACTTCGTCCCGTGTCCGGAAGGGACTTTCCTTGGCGTGGAAGGCAAGCTTGGCGATACGGATATGCAGATCTCCTGCCATTGTAACCGACTTTGTGTAACCCTAACCCTCTCCGGTGTCTATATAAACCGGAGGGTTTTAGTCCGTAGGACAACATACAGAACAACAATCATACCATAGGCTAGCTTCTAGGGTTTAGCCTCTCTGATCTCGTGGTAGATCTACTCTTGTACTACCCATATCATCAATATTAATCAAGCAGGACATTGGGTTTTACCTCCATCGAGAGGGCCCAAACCTGGGTAAAACTTCGTGTCCCTTGCCTCCTGTTACGATCCGGCCTAGACGCACAGTTCGGGATCCCTACCCGAGATTCGCCGGTTTTGACACCGACATTGGTGCTTTCATTGATAGTTCCTCTGTGTCGTCGCCGTCAGGCTTGATGGATCCTACGATCACCAATAATGATGCAGTCCAGGGTGAGAACTTCCTCCCCGGACAGATCTTCGTCTTCGGCGGCTTCGCACTGCGGGCCAATTCACTTGGCCATCTGGAGCAGATCGAAAGCTATGCCCCTGGCCGTCAAGTCAGATTTGGAAGTTTAAACTACACGGCTGACATCCGAGGGGACTTGATCTTCGACGGATTCGAGCCACTGCCGAGCGCGCCGCACTGTCATGACGAGCATGATCTAGCTCTCCGGCCGAACAGTGCCCTAGAGGCCGCACCCACATTGGCTTCGACGCTTAATTCGGAGCCAACTGCGCTGATCGAGGATGGGTGGTTGGACGCCGCCTCGGGGGCTGCGATCCCAACGGCGATCGAGCCGAACACCAGCCCCGCACTCTGTGAGACTCGTGACTCCAAGGAGCCGGACTCCTCTCCGGACTCTGAACCCTCCACGCCCCTGCCAATCGAATCCGATTGGGCACCAATCACGGAGTTTACTGCCGCGGACATCTTTCAGCACTCGCCTTTCGGCGATATTCTGAAGACACTGAAGTCTCTCTCTTTATCAGGAGAGCCCTGGCCGGACTACGGTCAGCAAGGTTGGGGTACGGATGATGAAGAAATTCAAAGCCCACCCACCACCCACTTTGTAGCCACTGTCGACGATTTAATCGACATGCTCGACTTCGACTCCGAAGACATCGACGGTATGGACGCCGATGAAGGAGACGATGAAGAACCAGCGCCTATTAGGCCCTGGAAAGCCACCTCGTCATATGACATATACATGGTGGACACCCCAAAAGAAGGAGATGGCGATGGAACAGCGGAGGATGACCCCTCCAAGAAACAGCCTAAGCGCCGGCGTCAGCGGCGCCGCTCAAAATCCTGCCAAAACAAATACGGTGATTCCAGCACGGGAGATAATAATACTCCGGAAAGTGCCAAAGAAACCCCCTCCAGCAAGATTTAGCACAGGAGGATGGAGAAACCAACCCTCATGAGAGAGCGGCTGACAGAGAGGTTGAGGACAATAATTATATGCCTCCCTCCGAAGACGAGGCAAGCCTCGACGACGACGAATTCGTCGTGCCAGAGGATCCCGTCGAGCAAGAGTGTTTTCAACGCAGGCTTATGGCCACGGCAAGAAGCCTCAAGAAAAAACAGCAACAACTTAGAGCTGATCAAGATTTGCTAGTCGACAGATGGAGTGAAGTCCTTGCGGCCGAAGAGCATAAACTCGAACGCCCCTCCAAGAGCTACCCAAAGCGCAGGTTGCTACCCCGATTAGAGGAGGAAGCACTTGATGCAGCCGACCGGCCACCTCATGGCCGCGACAGAGAGGCCTCTCGGCCCTCCACTCAAGCCGCACCCCGTACCAAGGCACGGGAATATGCGCCGGACTTACGAGATATGTTGGAGGACAAGGCAAGGCAAACAAGATCGATCTACGGATCGCGTGGGCGCCCCACGGCTCGAGACGGTATCCGTCACGCCGGCCACAAATTCGGCAGGGACGAACACTGTAGAGAAAGCTCATTGGAGCTACGTCGTGATATAGACCAGTACAGAGGCGCCGCACACCCACTATGCTTCACAGACGCAATAATGGATCATCAAATCCCCGAGGGTTTCAAACCCGTAAATATAAAATCATATGATGGCACAAAAGATCCTGCGGTATGGATCGAGGATTATCTCCTTCATATCCACATGGCCCGCGGCGATGATTTCCACGCCATCAAATACCTCCCACTCAAGCTTAAAGGACCAGCTCGGCATTGGCTTAACAGCTTGCCAACAGGATCAATCAGTTGTTGGGAGGACCTGGAAGCCACATTCCTCGACAATTTCCAGGGCACTTATGTGCGACCCCCAGACGCCGATGACCTAAGTCACGTAATTCAGCAGCCAGAGGAATCGGCCAGGCAATTCTGGACACGGTTCCTAACAAAGAAAAATCAAATAGTCGATTGTCCGGATGCTGAGGGCCTAGCAGCCTTCAAGCACAATATCCGTGACGAGTGGCTTGCCCGGCACCTTGGACAGGAAAAGCCGAAGTCTATGGCAGCACTCACGACACTCATGACCCGCTTTTGCATGGGAGAAGACAGCTGGCTTGCTCGTAGCAACAATATGACCAAGAACCCTGGTAATTCGGATACCAGGGACAGTAGTGGCAGGTCGCGTCGCAACAAGCAGAAGCACCGCATTAACAGCGACAATGCTGAGGATACGGCAGTTAATGCCGGATTCAGAGGCTCTAAATCCGGTCAGCGGTAAAAGCCATTTAAAAGGAATCCTAGGGGCCCGTCCAGTTTGACCGAATACTCGACCGCTTGTGCCAGATACATGGCACCCCCGAAAAGCCGGCCAATCACACCAACAGGGATTGTTGGGTGTTCAAGTAGGCAGGCAAGTTAAACACCGAAAATGAAGACAAGGGGCTGCATAGCGATGACGACGAGGAGCCTCGGCCGCCGAACAACAGTGGACAGAAGGGTTTTCCCCCACAAGTGCGGACGGTGAACATGATATACGCAACCCACGTCCCCAAAAGGGAGTGGAAGCGCGCGTTAAGGGACGTATACGCGGTAGAGCCAGTCGCCCCAAAGTTCAACCCATGGTCCTCCTGCCCGATCACCTTTGATCGAAGGGACCATCCCACTAGCATCCGTCATGGCGGATTTGCCGCATTGGTTCTAGACCCTATTATTGACGGATTTCATCTCACTAGAGTCCTTATGGACGGCGGCAGCAGCCTGAACCTGCTTTACCAGGATACAGTGCGGAAAATGGGCATAGATCCCTCGAGGATTAAGCCCACCAAAATGACCTTTAAAAGCGTAATACCAGGTGTAGAGGCCAACTGTACAGGCTCAGTCACACTTGAAGTGGTCTTCGGATCTCCGGATAATTTCCGAAGCGAGGAGTTAATCTTCGACATAGTCCCATTCCGCAGTGGCTATCACGCACTGCTCGGGCGAACCGCATTCGCCAAGTTCAATGCGGTACCGCACTATGCATACCTTAAGCTCAAAATGCCAGGCCCTCGAGGAGTAATTACGGTCAATGGAAACACCGAACACTCCCTCTGAACGGAGGAGCACATGGCGGCCCTTGCAGCAGAAGTACAAAGCAGCCTCTCCACGCAGTTCTCCAGTCCGGCCATTAAACGACCGGACACCGTCTAGCGCGCCCGGAGTAACCTACAACAAGACCACCTGGCACGACCCGAGTAGGCGTAGCAATGTGGCCCCAACCCCAGCCCTCGCAAAAATGCGATACCAATACTTCGCGCACATAACTACGCTCTAGAAATACCATGGGTATAGGGGGAGGGGCACAATCACGGCACGCCCGAAACACAGCTTAAACCGCACCAGGGGCTGCCGATTTTTTAATTTTCTCTTACTTTCAGGACTCCACCCTTTGGAAGGCATGTTCGGCAGTTCAATTGCCGCACAAACGATGCAAGAACCAGGGAAGCAGACAAGCCACGCTGCATTACGGAACTCCCAGGTGGTCTCTATCACGAGCAGTATACCTATTTCGCATACTATTCCGCAGCTTGCCCCTGGAACGGACAGGTTACATAGTCCAACCTTTTGCTTATCGCATTATTTGTATCATTCTGCTTTGATCGCAACCCTCTTTAATAAACAGTGCATAGCTTTTGTCTATTTTTGCATTACTCTTTTTTATATGTATATATGTTCCTTAACGACATATTGCACCCGTACACTTTGGTACGGCCTAAATACTCCAGGGGCTTTAGTACCCCTCAATATGGTGTGAGAAGTCCGAACACTTTAACAAGTGCGGCACCCCGAACTTATAGCATTATATGCATCAGCTCCGAATCATGTCTTGGGTCAATAGTTGGGTTTGCCCGGCTCCTATGTTTTGGTGCCTTACGTTCCGCTATATCGGCTAAGGTAGCTCTAGGAGAACCACTGCGATTGTGCCCCAGTTAAGCTGGGTCGAGCACCTCAGTGGAGAAAGCTAAAACTGACTGTCATGTTGAAGCGAGAGATGGTCGCTGTTCGAGAGGTTTTTCGAGTCCCTAACGACTTATGCCGCTTAGAGCGAGGAGCCGGCTCTATCCGGCCAAAGTGTGGATAGCGCCCCGAACTCGGTCTTCCGAATACCAGGGGCTTCGCCGAAATTTAAAATTATAGAATTCTATGGCTAAGTGAGAGTGTTCACACATTATAGTCCGATTGCCTTGTTCGTTGGGCTGAGCGCCTCCCTCGAAGGACCCAAACATGGGAAAAAGAGCGCTCAGGTTTATCCCCGAACACCCCAGCACTAGCGGCATGGGGGCAGAAGCCGACAACTTGCCATCTCTCAGAATTGATAAACAGCCGCACAGAAGGTAATATTTTAAATTCCAACAGCATTGCTTAGCGCATATGAACAAGTTTTCAGCGCACAGGAGAAAACAAGCAAGTTTCACTCAAAAATTACATCCCTAGAACATTCATCCGCCACAAGGCAGGCACCCTTCAGAACATCCTTATAATAATTCTCGGGCTTGCGATGCTCTTTCCCCGGCGGTGGCCCGTCCTTCACAAGCTTCTCAGCATCCAGCTTGCCCCAGTGCACCTTAGCACGGGCAAGGGCCCTACGGGCACCTTCAATGCAGATGGAGCGCTTGATGACTTCGATCCTTGGACAGGCCTCCACCAGCCGCCGCACCAGCCCGAAATAGCTCCCAGGAAGAGCCCCTCCAGGCCACAGCCGAACTATGAGGCCCTTCATGGCCTGTTCGGTCGCCTTGTGGAGCTCGACCAGTTGCTTCAGCTGGTCTCTCAAGGGCACGGGGTGTCCGGCCTTAGCATACTGAGACCAGAACACCTTCTCTGTCAAGCTGCCCTCCTCGGCTCGATAGAATGCGGCGGCATCAGACACACTCCGGGGAAGATCGGCGAACGCTCCTGGAGAGCTCCGGATTCGGGTAAGTAACAAGTAACTCACGTTTATGTGTTTGCTTTGCATAAAGAATGCCTTACCCACCACTATCTTCTTCACCTCATCCAACTCCTAGAGGGTCTTCTGGGATTCGGCCTTGGCAAACTTGGCATTTTCAATAGCCACCGCCAGCTTGGACGCTCGCGTCTTTGAGTCAAGCTCCAAACTCTCATGTTTTTCCATGAGAGCCTGGAGCTCTTGCTGTACCTTGCCAACCTCGGCCTCATACTTCTCCCGCTCGGTGCGCTCCATGGCCGCCCTCTTCTCAGCCTCGACCAGCGCTTGCTTAAGGGTCACCACCTCAGACGTGGCCCCTACAATAGCCACGATAATCCTGTCATTTTTTGCAATTGGACCTTTTTATATATATTTAAACAAGGTATTTCTTACCTTCATTGTCCTCGAGCTGCTTCTTGGCACGCCCGAGCTCTTGCTTGGACCGCTCGAGGTTCTGCTTTAGCGTGTCCACTTCCGCAGTCAGTGTGGTGGATGCAAGAAGAGAAGCCTGCATACGCATATTGACTCCTTTTTGTTAGACTCCTCCAAATTTTATTTGATCCTCTATTCGGCTTTTCTTCCCGAACGCCAAACAGAGCATCAGGGGCTACTGTTTATGCGGTAATATTATTTACACATTGTTTACTTACCTCAAAGCCTGTTAAAAGGCTAGTACAAGCTTTAGTCAGTCCGCTCTTGGCGGACTGAACCTTCTGGACCACCGCACTCATAATGGTGCGGTGCTCCTCGTTGATGGAGGCGCCTTGGAGCACCTCCAACAGATTGTCCGGCGCCTCCGGTTGGACGGGGGTCACCAGCACAGTGGGCTTTCTTTTCTTGGAAGGAGGTCCCCCGTCGGACTCTGGAACCTTTGAAGGTTCTGGGGCGGTGTCCGGACTAGAGCCGGACTTGGAGCCCTGGGGGGTTTCATCCCCTTTACTCCTGGAGTCTGGGAGGTCGCCTTGCGGCGCCTCCAGGACCACCTCCTCCTGGCTTGGAAACTGTTGGGACAACACTTCGGTGTCGTCCGTAGGGCGGGGGGAGGAAGCCGTCGGAAGCGAGTTCACATCCGACGAGTCCAGTGAGCCGCTCGACGACGCGTCAAGCCGGTCTTTGGGTGGGCTGCATAAACATATTCGACATAAGGGAAAGCTGTGCAATAAACGAATACTATGAATTAATCTGGTATCTTGATACTTACGATTTTGCTAGGGGCTTAGCCCTGGGCGGCCACTCCTCTCCGCCGTCGTCGGCGTCGGTGGAGTAGTCCGGAGGAAGGGTTTTCCCCTTCTTGGACCCTCCGGCCTCCCTAGAGAGGGCGGCCTTCCTTTTCTTCTCTCCTCCCGCTGGAGGGGGAGAGGTCTCTTGTTCTTCCTCCTCGTCTTCACAGGAGGAATGCGCCTCGGAACCGTCGGATGATGGATCCGACACCTCCTGGCGCCGGGAAATCTTTCGAGTCCCCGTGGCCTTTTTCGCGGCCTTCTTCTCCGGCACCACATAGGGTGCTGGAACCAACAGCTTCGCCAAGCGAGCGTTCGCTGGGCCTTCGGGCAAAGGAGTCGGACAGTTAATCTGTCCGGATGTCACCTGCCAATCCTGTCAAAGGTAAGGGAGCTTAGATCCCACATGGAGTCAAACTATGAAAAACTGATACCCTATAAAAGGAAAAAACAGCTTACCGCATGAGCATGACGCTGCATACTGAATCTGCGATCCTCGGTAGCGGATGCGGGGGCCTCGGCGCCCTTGAAAAGCACCTTCCAGGCATCTTCGTACGTCGTGTCGAAGAGCCTGCTCAGAGTTTGGTGCCGCGCCGGGTCGAACTCCCACAGGTTGAAAGCCCGTTGTTGACACGGGAGGATCAGGCGGATGAGCATAACCTGGACTACATTGACAAGTTTGAGCTTCTTGTCCACCAGGGTTTGGAAGCATGTTTGGAGTCCGGTCAGCTCTCCTTTTTTACCCCATGACAGGCCCGTCTCCTTACAGGAGGTGAGCCGCATAGGGGGTCCGGATCGAAACTCGGCGGCTGCGACCCATTCGGGGTCGCACGGCTCGGTGATGTAAAACCACCCCGATTGCCACCCCTTCAGGGTCCCCACAAAGGAGCCCTCGAGCCATAACACGTTGGCCATCTTGCCCACCATGGCGCCTCCGCACTCTGCCTGGTTGCTGCGCACCACCTTCGGCTTGACATTGAAAGTCTTGAGCCATAGGACGAAATGGGGGCGGATGCGGAGGAAAGCCTCGCACACGACGATAAACGCCGAGATGTTGAGGACAAAGTTCGAGGCCAGATCGTGGAAATCCAGGCCATAGTAGAACATTAGCCCCCGGACAAATGGGTGAAGAGGGAAGCCCAGTCCGCGGAGGAAATGGGGGAGGAACACCACCCTCTCATGGGGCCTAGGGGTGGGGATGAGCTGCCCCTTTTTGGGAAGCCGGTACGCAATGTCGTTAGACAAGTATCCGGCCTTCCTCAGTTTTTTGATGTGTCCCTCCGTGACGGAGGAGACCATCCACTTGCCTCCCGCTCCGGACATGGCTGGAGAAGGTTGAGGTGGGGAGTGCGGACTTGGGCGCTGGAGCTCGAGTGCGCGAGAATGGATAAGCAAGGGAGGAAGAAGGTGTAGGTGAAAAGGTGGATCCTTATCCCCTTATATGGGTAGACGCAAATACATGTCCCCACCAGCCTGGTAAAACTCGCTTATCTCCAAGCGCCGTAATCAATGGCGCGGTTGGGTTACCCATGCCCGTATTGATGAGAATCCCAGAATAAGGGGACACGATCTCTGCTTTAACAAGATGTGCCAAGGAAACCGCCTCGCATGACGCGCTAAGGTGGGATAATGAAATGACTCGGATAAAGGCTTGGCCGTGGTGTGTCACGCTACAGAATACGTCAGCAGATTAGATTGGTGTAAATATTATTCTCTCTATGGCAATATGTGGAAACTTATTTTGCAGAGCCGAACACTATCTTTGTGTTCAAAATCTTCTATGAAGTACTTGGAGGAGGAACCCGCCTTGCAATGCCGAAGACAATCTGCGTGTCGGACTCGTCGTCATTGAAGCCTGGTTCAGGGGCTACTAAGGGAGTCCTGGATTAGGGGGTGTCCGGATGGCCGGACTATACCTTCAGCCGGACGCCTGGACTAGGAAGATACAAGATTGAAGACTTCGTCCGGTGTCCGGAAGGGACTTTCCTTGGCGTGGAAGGCAAGCTTGGCGATACGGATATGCATATCTCCTTCCATTGTAACCGACTTTGTGTAACCCTAACCCTCTCCGGTGTCTATATAAACCGGAGGGTTTTAGTCCGTAGGACAACATACAGAACAACAATCATACCATAGGCTAGCTTCTAGGGTTTAGCCTCTCTGATCTCATGGTAGATCTACTCTTGTACTACCCATATCATCAATATTAATCAAGCAGGACGTAGGGTTTTACCTCCATCGAGAGGGCCCGAACCTGGGTAAAACTTCGTGTCCCTTGCCTCCTGTTACCATCCGGCCTAGACGCATAGTTCGGGACCCCCCTACCCGAGATCGGCCGGTTTTGACACCGACAGTCATCATCATCACCAACAACTCTCCCATCTTGGGGAGGGAAATCTCCATCAACATCTTCAACAGCACCATCTCCTCTCAAACCGTAGTTCATCTCTGGTGTTCAATCTTGTTACCGGAACTATAGATTGGTGCTTGTGGGTGACTAGTAATGTTGATTACATCTTGTAGTTGATTACTATATGGTTTATTTGGTGGAAGATTATATGTTCAGATCTATTATGCGATTTAATACTCCTCTGATCATGAACATGTTATCATTAGTGAGTAGTTACTTTCTTTCTTGAGGTCACGGGAGAAATCATGTTGCAAGTAATCATGTGAACTTTATATGTGTTCGATATTTTGATAGTATGTATGTTGTTATTCCCTTAGTGGTGTCATTTGAACGTCAACTAAATGACACTTCACCATATTTGGGCCTAAGGGAATGCATTGTGGAGTAGCAATTAGATGGTGGGTTGCGAGAGTGACAAAAGCATAAACCCCAGTTTATGTGCTATTTCGTAAGGGACCGATTGGACCCAAAAGTTTAATGCTATGGTTAGAATTTATTCTTAATACTTTTCTCATAGTTGTGGATGCTTACGGGAGGGATAATCATAAGTAGGAGGTTTGTTCAAGTAAGAACAACCACTAAGCACCGGTCCACCCACATATCAAATTATCAAAGTAACAAACACAAATCAAACCAACATGATGAAAGTGACTAGATGAAATTCCCGTGTACCCTCAAGAACGCTTTGCTTATCATAAGAGACCATTTTGGCCTGTCCTTTGCCTCAAAAGGATTGGGCTACCTTGCTGCACTTTTGTTACTACTATTGTTACTTGCTCGCTACAAATTATCTTGCTATCAAACTACTCTGTTACTTAAAATTGTAGCACTTGCAGACAATACCTTACTAAAAACCACTTGTCATTTCCTTCTGCTCCTCGTTGGGTTCGACACTCTTACTTATCGAAAAGAGCTACAATTGATCCCCTATACTTGTGGGTTATCAGTGCTTGATCCCTAGTATCCACTATGTTCTAAGATTGATGTTGCTATGACTTTGCCATGCTTAATGCTTGCCACTTTGGGCCCGGGTGCCATGATTTCAGATCTGAACCGTCTATGTTATCACCATTATATTCATGTTCTAGATCCGATCTTGCAAGTTATAGTCACCTACTACGTGTTATGATCTGGCAACCCCGGAGTGATAATAGTTGGGACCACTCCCGTTGATGACCGTAGTTTGAGGAGTTCATGTATTCACTATGTGTTAATGCTTTGTTTTGGTTCTCTATTAAAAGGAGGCCTTAATATCCCTTAGTTTCCAATATGGACCCCGCTTCCATGGGAGGGTAGGACAAAAGATGTCATGCAAGTTCTTTCCATAAGCACGTATGACTATTTACGGAATACATGCCTACATTATATTGATGAACTGGAGCTAGTGCCGTATCGCCCTAGGTTATAACTGTCTCATGATGAATATCATCCAACAAGTCACTGATCCAATGCCTACAATTTATCATATATTGTTCTTGCTAAGTTACTACTGCTATCATCACAGTTACACTTGTTACCAAATTACTGCTATCACTGTTACTGTTGCCATTGCTACTACTACTGTTATCAAAACTATCATACTACTTTGCTACTGATCACTCTGTTGCAGATAATTAATCTCCAGGTGTGGTTGAATTGACAACTCAGCTGCTAATACCTTCAAGTAATCTTTGGCTCCCCTTGTGTCGAATCTATAAATTTGGGTGGAATACTCTACCCTCGAAAACTGTTGCGATCCCCTATACTTGTGGGTTATCAACCGGTTGCACCGACAGACATGCAACTAATTTTGCATAAAGGTGGCTGGCGGGTATCTGTTTCTCCTACTTTAGTTGAATCGAATTTGACTGTGGCCAGTCCTTGTTCAAGGTTAAAACAACAAACTTGATAAATCACCGTTGTGGTTTTGATACGTAGGTAAGAACGGTTCTTGCTAGAAGCCCGTAGCAGCCATGTAAAACTTGCAACAACAAAGTAGAGGACGGTCTAACTTGTTTTTGCAGGTCATGTTATGATGTGATATGGTCAAGACATGATGTGATATACGTTATTGTATGAGATGATCATGTTTTGTAAAAGTTACTGGCAACTGGCAGGAGCCTTATGGTTGCCTCTTTATTGTATGAAATGCAAACACCATGTAATTGGTTTACTTTATCACTATGCATTAGCGATAGTTGTAGAAGCAATAGTTGGCGAGATGACCATGACGCTCTGATGGAGATCAAGGTGTCAAGCCAGTGACAATGGAGATCATGACGGTGCTTTGGATATGGAGATCAAAGGCACAAGATGATGATGGCCATATCATGTCACATATTATGATTGCATGTGATGTTTATCTTTTATGCATCTTTTTTTTTGCTTAGTACGGTGGTAGCATTATAAGATGATTCCTTAACTAAAATTTCAAGGTATAAGTGTTCTCCCTGAGTATGCACTGTTGCGATGGTTTTTCATGCTAAGACACCACGTGATGATCAAGTGTGATAGGCTCTACGTTCACATACAACGGGTGCAAGACAGTTTTGCACATGCGGAATACATGGGTTAAACTTGATGAGCCTAGCATGTACATACATGGCCTTGGAACACTAGAGACCGAAAGGTCGAACGTGAATCATATAGTAGATATGATCAACATGGTGATGTTCATCATTAAAGACTACTCCATCTCACGTGATGATCGGACATGGTTTAGTTGATTTGGATCACGTATCATTTAGATGACTTGAGGGATTTCAATCTAAGTGGGAGTTGATTAATTGAACTTAATTTATCATGAACTTAGTCCTGATAATATTTGCATATCTATGTTTTAGATCAATAGCTTGCGTTATAGGTCCTATGTATTTTTGATATGTTCCTAGAGAAAAGTTGAAAGATGATAGTAGAAATGATGCGGACTGGGTCCGTGATCTGAGGATTATTCTCATTTCGGCACAAAAGAATTATGTCCTTGATGCACCGCTAGGTGACAGAACTATTGCTGGAGCAGCTGCAGACGTTATGAACGTTTGACAATCTCGGTATGATGACTACTTGATAGTTTAGTGCACCATGCTTTACGGCTTAGAACGGGGACTTCAAAATGGTTTGAAAACCACGGAGCATATGGGATGTTCCAAGAGTTGAAATTGGTATTTCAGACTCATGCCCATGTCGAGAGGTATGAGACCTTTGACAAGTACTTTGCCTACAAGATGGAGGAGAATAGCTCAGCTAGTGAGCATGTACTCAGAATGTGTGGGTACTACAATCACTTGAAACAAGTGGGAGTTAATCTTCCAGATAAGATAGTTATTGACAAAGTTCTCTAGTCACTATCACCAAGCTACTAGAACTTCATGATGAACTATAATATGCAAGGGATGACGAAAATGATTCCCGAGCTCTTCGCGATGCTGAAATCGGTGATGGTAGAAATCAAGAAAGAGCATCAAGTGTTGATGGTTGACAAGACCACTGATGACCCAGAAGTATAGGGGATCAATTGTAGCCTTTTCAATAAGTGAGAGTGTCAAACCCAACGAGGAGGAGAAGGAAATGACAAGTGGTTTTCAGCAAGGTAATGTCTGCAAGTGCCGAAATTGTAAGTAACAGAGTAGTTTGATAGTACGATATTTTGTAACGAGCAAGTAATGATAGTAGTAGCAAAAGTGCAGAAAGGTAGCCCAATCCTTTTGAGGCAAAGGACAGGCCAAAGCGGTCTCTTATAATAAGCAAAGCGTTCTTGAGGGTACACGGGAATTTCATCTAGTCACTTTCATCATGTTGATTCGATTCGTCTTCGCTACTTTGATAATATAATATGTGGGTGGACCGGTGCTTAGGTGTTGTTCTTACTTGAACAAACCTCCTACTTATGATTAACCTCCTTGCAAGCATCCGCTACTACGAGAAAAGTATTAAGAATAAATGCTAACCATAGCATTAAACTTTTGGATCCAATCGGTCCGTTACGGAATAGCGCATAAACTAGGGTTTAAGATTCTATCACTCTCGTAGCCCATCATCTAATAACTACTCCACAATGCATTCCCTTTGGCCCAAATATGGTGAAGTGTCATGTAGTCGACGTTCATATGACACCACTAAGGGAATCACAACATACATACTATCAAAATATCGAACAGATATCAAGTTCACATGATTACTTGCAACATGATTTCTCCCATGACCTCAAGAACAAAAGTAACTACTCACAAGTGATAAACATGCTCAAGATCAGACGGGTATTAATTAGCATAATGGATCTGAACATATAATCTTCCACCAAATAAACCATATAGTGATCAACTACAAGATGTAATCAACACTACTAGTCACCCACAAGCACCAATCTATAGTTCCGGTACAAAGATTGAACACAAGAGATGAACTAGGGTTTGAGAGGAGATAGTGCTATTGAAGATGTTGATAGAGATTGCCCTCCCCAAGATGGGAGAGTTGTTGGTGATGATGATGACGATGATTTCCTCCTCCGGTAGGGAAGTTCCCCCGGCGGAATCGCTCCACTGGAGGGTAAAAGTGCTCTTGCCCAAGTTCCGCCTCGAGACGGCGGTGCTCCGTCCCGAAAGTCCTCCCCTTATTTTTTCTAGGTCAAAATGACTTATATACCAGAAGATGGGCACCGAAGGTAGGCCGAGGGGAGCACAACCCACCATGGCGCGCCTGGGCTTCCTGGAGCACCCAGATGGGTTGTGCCCACCTGGTGGGCCCCCTCTGGTACTTATTGGCTCCAATATTCCTCATAAAAAATCCACATAAAGTTGCAACTCATTTGGAGTTGTGCAAAATAGGTGGCCTGTCGTAGCTTTTCCAGGTCCAGAATTCCAGCTGCCGGAATTCTCCGTCTTTGTGTGTACCTTGCATATTATGAGAGAAAAGGCATTAGAATTACTCCAAAAGGCATTATTATGCATAAAACATCATAAATAACAGTAGGAAAACATGATGAAAAATGCACGTATCAACTCCCCCAAGCTTAGATATCGCTTATCCTCAAGCGAAAACCAAAATCGAAAAACATGTCCACATGCTTAGAGAGAGAGAGGTGTCGATAAAAACAAAATACGGACATAGAAGCATCATGTAGATTATTATAACAATAAAAACTTTAACATAAAACTCTTATCATAGAACTTTTATCATAGACTTCTCATGAATAAGTAACAGTTCATCACACTATCGAAGTATAAAGCATAAACTCTATTAGAAACCAACAAACTATGTTCTCAGTCAACTTTGCAACTACAATTCATCATCTTTCCAGGAAGGGTCATGTATCGGAGCCTTTTGGGAAGTCCACATACTCAACCATCATATAGTCTTGTATGATTGCTAACACTCACTGCATACACATGAGCAAAACGTTTCAACCGGACACATAGAAAGATAGGGGCTTATAGCTTCGCCTCCCAATGCATTCACCTCAAGGGTTATGTCAACAATATGTGACTCCCCCGATTTAATCGTACACTAATCATACACGCAAACGTGTATGATCAAGATCAGGGACTCATGAGAAGATATCACAACACAACTCTAAAAATAAAATAAGTCATACAAACATCATATTACAAGCCAGGGGCCTCGAGGGCTCGAATACAAGAGCTCGATCATAGACGAGTCAGCGGAAGCAACAATATCTGAGTACAGACATAAGTTAAACAAGTTGCCATAAGATGGCTAGCACAAACTGGGATACAAATCGAAAGAGGCGCAGGCCTCCTGCTTGGGATCCTCCTAAACTACTCCTAGTCGTCGGCGGCGGCCTACACGTAGTAGTAGGCACCTCCAGTGTAGTAGGAGTCGTCGTTGATGGTGGCGTCTGGCTTCTGGGATCCAACATCTGGTCGCAACAACCAGGTGTAGAAAGGGGAAAAGGGGGAGCAAAGCAACCGTGAGTACTCATCCAAAGTACTCGCAAGCAAGGAACTACACTACATATGCATTGATATCAAATGAAAGGGGTAGTATATGTGGACTAAACTGCAGAATGCTAGAATAAGAGGGGGGTAGCTAGTCCTATTGAAGACTACGCTTCTGACAGCCTTCATCTTGAAGCAGTAGAAGAAAGTAGATGGTAAGTTAACCAAGTATCATCGCATAGCATAATTCTACCTGGCGATCCTCTCCTTGTCGCCCTGTTAGAGAGCGATCACCGGGTTGTATCTGACACTTGGAAGGGTATATTTTATTAATTATCCAGTTCTAGTTGTCATAAGGTCAAGGTACAACTCCGGGTCGTCCTTTTACCGAGGGACACAACTATTCAAATAGATAAACTTCCCTGTAGGGGTGCACCACATTTCCCAACATGCTCGATCCCTCTGGCCGGACACACTTTCCTGGGTCATGCCCGACCTCGGAAGATCAACACGTCGCAGCCCCACCTAGGCACAACAGAGAGGTCAGCATGCCGGTCTAAACCTTATGCGTGCAGTGGTCTGGGCCCATCGCCCATTGCACACCTGCACGTTGCGTACGCGGCCGGAAGCAGACCTAGCCCCCTTAATACAAGAGCAGGCTTACGGTCCAATCCAGCGTGCGCCGCTCAGTCGCTGACGTCAAGAAGGCTTCGGCTAATACCACGACGTCGAGTGCCCATAACTGTTCCCGCGTAGTTGGTTAATGCGTATAGGCCATTGGCGAGTGTCGGTGTCAAAACCGGTGGATCTCGGGTAGGGGGTCCCAAACTGTGCGTCTAGGCGGATGGTAACAGGAGACAAGGGACACAATGTTTTACCCAGGTTCGGGCCCTCTTGATGGAGGTAAAACCCTACGTCCTACTCGATTAATATTGATGATATGGGTAGTACAAGAGTAGATCTACCACGAGATCAAGGAGGCTAAACCCTAGAAGCTAGCCTATGGTATGATTGTTGCATATATTGTATATCTATCGACTAGCCTGGCCTCGGTTTATATAATGCACCGGAGGCCTAGGATAACAAGAGTCCTAGCCGAATACGCCGGTGGGGAGAAGTCCTTGTCTTGATCGCCAAGTCTTGTGGAATCTTCCTTGTATGCGGTAGCCGTCCGAACTGGCCCATGAGTATACGGCCACGGGGGTCCTCGGCCCAATCTAATAGATCGGGAGACGACGTGGTGAGTACCCCCTAGTCCAGGACACCTTCAGTAGCCCCCTAAACCGGTCTTCAAGTTAGGGACGCTCCTCGATTCTTCCGAACTGTTCTTCATCTTCGGTTGCCGGTCTTGAAAACTGGTTCAACAAATCTTCTTTATCTTCGATCTTGAGGATCGCCGAAATGAATTCGACGAGTTTACACGTCGGGTATCCAAGGAGCCCCTTTAAGTTTCCGGCCTTTATCAATGCCTTGTTTATTTTTATGCCACACCTCGGGTTTGAAGTTGTTCCCGGGAGGCAGGGTCCTCTTGCGTCCGAGCTCCAACGCCGGACTGCATTCGAGGTATCTTTTGCAGCCGAGCACCAACGCCGGACCGCTTCCCAGCTCTAGCGCCGGAATGTATCCGAGCTCCAACGCCGGACTATGTATCCGAGCTCCAACACCGGACTGTATATCCAAGCTCCAACGCCGAAATATATCCGAGCTCCAACGCCGGACTGTGTCCAGGCTCCAATGTCGGACTATATCCGAGGTGTCATATCACCTTGGTTCAAAAAAGTTGAAGGAGTTTAGCCGAGCTTAATGCCGGAAATGCCCTCTATGGAGCCAGCCACTAGCGCCCGAGCTTTATGCCGGACTGCTTCCGAGGTGGTGCACCACCCCGACTATGGGCCGATTTTTTGTCAATATTTTTTATTGGTGCAATTTATTCTCTGCCGAGATATATAGCCAGTAGCCCTCAAGGTGTGTATCGGTCTAAAACCCGAGATGCACATGAAGGATGACATAAGACCGCTGATCCCAATAGCCGCTGAGACTCGGGTTGATTTGCAAAATCGGCCTGAGGATCAAGTCCTAGCTCGGCGGAATACTTCGGGACACAAAAGCGGCGTGCTCAGTCCTCAAGACTCAGGTTGGGTGCGGCCGACCAACCTGAGGATCAAAATCTCCTCGGAAACTATATTGCACATAAAATTTTCTGCATTGGACAAGCAATGCAGTAGCCCCCGAGAGACTGGTCGGGTGGCAACACCAGATCAGGGGATCGATGTGCCCCTTTAATATTTGTAAATAATAAGCCCGAAGCCCAGTAGCCCCCGAGCCTTAATGCGGGCACGGGTGGCCGAATTAAGGATCAATATCCATAGTAAAATCACAAATTATGTGTAATGACTCTATGTATCCAAGTACTTTACGTCATTAATGCTCGGATCCGCATTGTACAAAACTTTGTTGACCGACCATCGGCTTCCACCTCCTTGGCCAGTAGCCGAGGAGTGTTTGTCCAACTTTATAAAGCCTCTATGAGGGCAAAGATTTACGACAAACAAGGCAATCTGGCCACACGGTTTTATAAACAAAGGTACGCAGAGAGTTATATTACTGTTTAACAAAAGAAATGTCTTCCAAAGAAAATAGTCCTGCTATCGGTTCCTTTCTTTGGGTTGTCATGCTAAGCATGATCATTAAACCTCAGCTCTAATGTAAGAGCAAAATATCGAGGATTTAGTTTGGGAGGCCAGTTAATAGCCCCCGGTAGTGTTCGGCGACAGTCGGGGTCAAGCCGTAAACACTTCGGCCAATGTTATGAACGGCCCATCATTTAACATATTCATCGGATTGCTGACCAGTTTACGCTTATTGTGAAAGTCAGTTTTCGGCTTTCTCCACTGAAGTGCTTAACCATGTGAGCTGGAAGCACAATCGCAGTGGTTCTCCCTTTGCACGCCTAGCCGAACAAAACAGAACGTAGGAAGCAAGTGCAGGAGCCGGGCAACCCAACTATTGACCGAAGACACAATTCGAAACCGATGCATATATAGCAATATCTAAGAATTTTTTTGCCGAATCCCTAAAGGTGTCCGGCGTTGCACTACGAGAATAATGCTAGAAAATCACAAATAGTTTAAAAGTGCCAAAAAGCTTGGAAAACCAAGAAACGTCAGTAAAAACATGATGTCCAAACAATATCAAGTGTTCGGTGCCAATCCGAAAGTTAGTCTTAGAAAAAAGAAGTGCTTCTGTCGTGCTTTAACATGATACATCCTATATCAAGACTTCGAGCGGGTCAGCCCACGGCTTCAACCTCCTATCCCGAGGGCGGAGTACTTCTCATCAGGCCAGTTTAGCAAACTAAACTCTAGCGGCTTTGAGAGAGAAATTAGGCTCCCCGGCTAGTGACCGCACACTCGTGTCGAAAAAAGGAGTGATAAATAATAATAAAATTTTGCAACGGCTAAGAAGAAGAACACTTATTATAAAAAGGCTCAAATAAACTTAAGAGCCCCCAAGTGACTTGGGTAGAAGAATGATTGCATGTACCGAAGTACTTATATCATATCTATGTTCGACCGAACTTTAAACGCGTCTTAACCGACCGTCAGCTTCTCCCTCTTCGGTCAAGGACCGAAAAGTGTTAGGTACTCCATCGGTCGAGAATATCGACGGTGTTTCCAATAACTAGGCAATCAGGCCATAAGGCTGTAACAGACAAAGCGCGCTCAGGGAACTTATGCTATATTACCGTGAAGTGTAAGAAGCATCTTCGAAGAAAATAGTACCCCCACCGATACCTTTCTTCGGTGCTCATTGTTATTATGAGACTTGTGCAATAGATTTTTTGTACTCATGAGTTCCATTGTGTGCCGACCATCATTGAATAACTATAAGAGCGCTAGCTTTCGGCTTCACCCAGTCTGAGGTCCGGCTCGGGTGACCCGATCGTGACAATCGCAGAGGTGCTCCCTTTACTCCCTAGCTGAACAATCGGGAACGTAGGGGTAAACACAGGAGTGAGGCAACCCAGCTTGCAAATCGCTTAAGTCAATGTGGTGCATATTGTGGCGTAATACACGAACAAGGAACGAAGCCGTACAAGTATAATCATATGCAACAGGAAAAGCTTCATAAAGGAAGCCCCCAAGTAAACGGGGTATTTGAATTTATGCGTCACAAACAAAGTTTGGACAAGGAAATTTTTTAGAAGCAACTTTTTTCCAAAAAAGTATAATGCTTGGTCGAACTGAACGCAAGTTAGAAATTAAAGCTTTGAGCATGAAAGCGACTTAGCTGGTTAATGTGTTCGGTATTGATGACGCAGTCCGAGCTTGATGCGGGGCAAGGTTCCATCCCTCAAGCCGGTCCCGAGGTGGCGGAGCGGAGAGCTTGACACGCCGAAGTGGTGACATAGCACGATCAATGCAGACCGGCAGAGTGACGCCGAAGTCCCCGGATCATTTTCCTGTGCACAAAAATAATGCAAACCGGAGATAATAGTAATAATGATAATTAAAAAAAATCGTTGCATAATAAATAATTTATTCAAAGTGAGTAATAAAAGAAATATGTCCTGGCGCTGAAGTCAAGTCGATGCAGGGCATCGGCGTGATGCGGTAAAGGTGTGGCAAAGCCTGAATTTGCTGGTCGGTCCGAGCTCCGAGTGCGGCGTTCGCCGGACTATGTACGGAAACTGCCCGAACAACCATGCAACTGTCGTTAATGCAACCACCATTTAATAGACCTGGTTTATTTGTTGTAGCAATCCGAAGGAAGGTGATTCCTAAAATTGGGACCCGCTCTGCACACCCATTGCCTGATGGGCGATAAAACGACGGCATTGCAATGCTGGTAAAGGTTGACTCGCCGAGGCAAAGCTCTCGGCCCAGCTAACGTGACAGAGCTGGTCGGTTAGTAACGCCAAAGTGTCCGGAGTAGGTTGATGAAGAGATGGCGAAGCCCCCGGTCCAGCCGAGATGTGGAAGCCTCGATGTCAACCGATGAGTCGAAGTAGGTCGGCGTGATGGACACCAGCTTGAAGAAGCAATAGTGCGGCCCTGTCGATGCAGGTCGTGACGTGGTCGATGCCGGCTTGATGAAGCGACCGTGCGGTGATGCCGGTATGCCCGCTCCGTGTAATCCGTGGGGCGGCGATGTTGATGATGATTTATCCTTCGCGATGCCGGACTCTTGTTTGGCTTGCCGAGATGATGATCCGGAGAAGTTGAGCTCGGCTAAACTGACGACGTGTCTAGCGCAGGTCGGCAGCCATGGAGTAATATTGCCGGACTGGTTTGACACCAGCATGATGTTGAAGATCATGTTCAAAAGATTTTAAAGTTAGTGGGATGTGTTCGGGAACAAAACGCAATACCCCATACAAAACTTCCTTCAAAAGGGATGTCCGAAATCCCGTTCATAAAAAAGATGAACTCGGGTCGGATTCGTTTTCGCGCAGAAAACAGATCCGAAAAGTGATGCACTAATCGGAAGGTTCCCGGAGTTTGGACGGTCGGATCGAGCTGAAATTTTGAGAGGTGGTAGATATAGGAATTCCGCAGCCGATCAACGGTTGGATCTTCCAAAGGACGTCCGAGCTAGAAGCTGGACACCACGCCCTAAACTCATCCAAATTCCCGTCCAGATTTGACACGGCTCTGGTATATCGTGGATTGCCAGAGATTCCTCCATCGGAACTCGACGAAATTTTCCAGTGTTGTTGTAGACTCAATTCCACACAATTCCAGCAAAGTGATCGTCAAAGCGATACTCGAGGAGGTGGTGGTGGCAGATACGAGTTCGTTGTCCAGAAAAATAGCACGGTCTCTTGAGGGCAATGTTGACGTTGAGCCCCCGAGCTCCATAGATGATTTCTCCGTGATCTTGATAGAGATCGGAGTTGATGTTTGATGAAGGCCCTCGTCCGGACATGGTTATCCGAACACGGGGCGCAATTCTTGGTCGAACCAAGGTGACCAGTCGAGCTGGTGATGAAGATGCCGAAGTCACAGTTGATCTGCAGGCGAGCCATCGATCCTTTTGTCGATCACACAGCGGAACTCTCAATGAAAGCACCAATGTCGGTGTCAAAACTGGCGGATCTCGGGTAGGGGGTCCCAAACTATGCGTCTAGGCGGATGGTAACAGGAGACAAGGGACACAATGTTTTACCCAGGTTCGGGCCCTCTTGATGGAGGTAAAACCCTACGTCCTGCTCGATTAATACTGATGATATGGGTAGTACAAGAGTAGACCTACCACAAGATCAAGGAGGTTAAACCCTAGAAGCTAGCCTATGGTATGATTGTTGTATATATTGTATATCTATCGACTAGCCTGGCCTCGGTTTATATAATGCACCGGAGGCCTAGGATAACAAGAGTCCTAGCCGAATACGCCGGTGGGGAGAAGTCCTTGTCTTGATCGCCAAGTCTTGTGGAATCTTCCTTGTATGCGGTAGCCGTCCGTACTGGCCCATGAGTATACGGCCACGGGGGTCCTCGGCCCAATCTAATAGATTGGGAGACGACGTGGTGAGTACCCCCTAGTCCAGGACACCGTCAGCGAGACTCAGATCAAATACCAAGATCTCGTTAAGCGTGTTAATTGATGTAACCACGGATGCTGACCAGGGCCAGGCCCACTTCTCCCCTAGGTGGTCTCAACCTGCCCTGTCACTCCGCCACAAAGATCCACTCAGAGGGCCGTCGGGACAAACGTCCTTTCGGTCCCAATCCGTGAATCACTCGCGGGTACTCTACGAGCCGTCCCGACTTTAGTCACCACATGTATCATATATAATGTATATAAGTTTATGCCCGTGATCACCTCCCGAGTGATCACGGCTCGATAGTATAGCATGGCAGACGGGCAAGAATGTAGGGCCACTAATGATAAACTAGCATCCTATACTAAGCATTTAGGATTGTAGGTAAAGGTAACAACAGTAGTAGCAAGGACGGGCTATGCAGCATAATAGGATTAACCGAAAGCAGTAACATGCTACACTACTCTAATGCAAGCAGTAGAGAGAAGAATAGGCGATATCGGGTTGATCAATGGGGGGCTTGCCTGGTTGCTCTGGCAAGAAGGAGGGGTCATCAACAACGTATTCGATCGGGGCACCAGCAGCGGCGTCAGTCTCATAGTCTACCGGAGAGAAGAGGGGGGAGAAACAATGAATACAATGCAAACAGATGCATATCGATGCATGACATGACAAGTAACGGTGACAGGTGTGCCCTAACACAGTAAGAGGTGATACCGGCGAAGGAGGGAAACATCCGGGAAAGTATCCCCGGTGTTTCGTGTTTTCGGACAGATGAACTGGAGGAGGAAAGTTGCGTGTTTGCTATGCTAGGGATGCGTGACGGATGAATGGGCTACATATCCAGATTCGTCTCATCGTTCTGAGCAACTTTCATGTACAAAGTTTTTCGAACCAAGCTGCGGTATAATTTCTATGCCTTTTCAAAGTTGTATTAATATCCGGAAAATCCCGAAAATATTGCTAAGTCTGAGAATTCGTCAGTTGTAAGCATCACTTAGCTGTTTTCAAAAGGCTACAACTATTGCTCTGTACATCCTATGATTTTGTGCCTTATATCAAATTTTGAGCATTCTTTGTGATCTACAAGATAGTGGCACTTGAATCTCTGTTAGATTTCATTTGCTTGATCATCAACAACTCTAAAGTAGCTACGAAAATAAAGTTGTTTTCGGTTTTTCTGTTAACAGAACTTAGAACTTTGTGATTTTCATAAGAATTAAACCACGCATTATCTGAAACAGGTCCAATGGAACAAAATCTAGCTTGTTACGTCTACTTTACGTTCATATAATTTTTACCCAGGTTAGGACTTGTCTTATCGCTGTTTAGGGGCTGTTTAGAGAGCTAGTCAGCGTAATGTCAGTAAAGCTAGCTACTGCTATAGTAACCGAATGTTACTGTAGCAGTGCAGCATAGCAGCAGGCAGCGGCAACAGAGTAGCTATGGGCGAAGCCGGCCCGGCCATGGCGCGGTCAACCACGCGCGTGGCCAGGGACGGGCATGAGCAGCTGCAGCATCGGGCAAGCAGCGGTGCTGCGTAGGGCTACCGAGAGCAGTAGGCGGCGACGGCTGCAGCCAATGAGCGACGCACGGACCCGGCGAGGCCGTGCGGAGGCGGGCACATTCAGGCGAAGGAGGGCACGGCCGGTGTGGTGTACGCAGTGACGGAGCGCGCGCGTCATGGCTGCATTTACGGTGAGTGCGGTTGTAGTAGGCGGAGCGGGTGCGCGTGTGGGCGCAAGGGGAGCGTCAGGCAACGGCCAGTGGGGGCGCGTGTGGGGCAAGCCGAGCATGGTCAGGGGCGGCGCAGCGCGACAGTAGCCGGAGGCGGCAGCAGTGCATAGCAACATCAGCAAGGAGCAGCAGCGCGGCACACACGTACGTGTACGCGTACAGGAGAGCTCGGGTGTGCTCGGGGATGGCGGCTATGGGTGGTGTTCGTCAACGGGAGTAGATGAGAAAGGGAGGAGGGGACGCACAGCTCACCGAGAGCCTGTAGGTGTGCAAAAAGCAGCTCGGGGAAGGCTCACTGGCCCCGGAACCATCACGGAGTGCTTCGGAGCCGAGGAAGAAGAAGACGAGGCGTGGTGGCGATGAAGGCGCTCCGGGGTGGATCCCGTCCTTGTAGCTGACGTAGTCGGCGACGACGCGGTATCTCGATACATCCTCAAGCGCTGGGGAGCTCGGTGGGTGTGGCCGGGCAAGGTGGTCGGTGACGGACATGCCCGGCAAGGTGAATCCCGAGCGGAAGGGAGGAAGGAGGAGTGGGGAACAAGGGGCAAAGGCGGATCTGGGGGGAGTGGGGGAGTGGAGCATGGGGGAGAGGACCGAGGAGGCGGGGGCAATCCTTATCCCACATGTCGACTAGCTGGTCCGGCGGGGGTCACCCCTGTAGCAACTGGTCAGGGGGAACAGGGCGATCAACCGGGGTGGGGGTCGGGCTGGCTGGATCGGCCTGTTGGGCTAGGCCCAGCGACAAAGTAGTTTTAGGCCTTCTTCTATTTTTTTGTTTTTCTACCTTTGCTTTTATAGAAACAATTTTGTATTTAAATAAATCATCAAATGACTTTTGCAGATTATGGAACTTGGCCAATAAATGCAATGCAATATTTGGCCTTGCCATAAAAAGTTTGGAGCTTATTGAACTCACTTGAATTTTGCTTAAAAGTAAATGGGTTAAATGGGATTGTTTTGGTCCTGTTTTAAATAGGTTAGAGGCGATTTATTAACTCAAATAATGTTTGTTTATGCATGAAAACTAACTAGTGAATATTTGCAACCCAACGAACATTTTTATTTGACAGTTTGAAGAAATGAAAACTTATCTTAAAATTTGAATTTGAATTGAGTTAGAAATATTTTTAATTGATATTTTTTGGCATAATGATGATGACTTGGCATCATTAGCGTGGAGTTACTGTAGCTTAATTATCAGGGCGTCACAATTCTCTTCCACTACAAGAAATCTCGTCTCAAGATTCAAGAAGTGTATAAGAGGGGGGAGTTCTTATTACGAAATCCTAACGATTCTCCTCTATCTAGGTTGCTCTTCTCGAAGAGGTTAATCCATTACATTAATGTCTTAATTTCCCTACTCCAGGTCATCATGATGAAGTCATCATCCTTCTTTCGGAGTCTTCATCGAACCTACGAAGGACAAGGGGTAACTTCGGAAGAACCGACCCTAGAAGGTTGCTTATCTGGTAGATAACATTAGGGAAGGTGGCAGAAGGTAACTCTCGAGTTGAAACTAGAAATAGCGATTGCATGTTAATAAGGTACCATGAGAAGTTTCAAGCAGGAGGCATTCCCTCGATGCCTGAAACAGGACATGAAAGGGGTTCAAAGCAACGGGAATAAGTATTGTGTTTGATACCAGAACTGATGATCTCTCGGAAGGTGGCTCGTGAATCTCATATGAAGCCAAGCGTGAGGAATAACCTTAGAAACAGGGGTTGTCGATGTCAAAACCGGTGGATCTCGGGTAGGGGGTCCCGAACTGTGCGTCTAAGGCGGATGGTAACAGGAGGCAGGGGACACGATGTTTTACCCAGGTTCGGGCCCTCTTGATGGAGGTAAAACCCTATGTCCTTCTTGATTTATTCTTGATGATATAAGTGTTACAAGAGTTGATCTACCACGAGATCGGAGAGGCTAAACCCTAGAAGCTAGCCTATGGTATGACTGTATGTTGTCCTACGTACTAAAACCCTCCAGTTTATATAGACACCAGAGGGGGCTAGGGTTACACAAGGTCGGTTACAAAGGAGGAGATATACATATCCGTATTGCCTAGCTTGCCTTCCACGCCAAGTAGAGTCCCATCTGGACACGAGACGAAGTCTTCAATCTTGTATCTTCATAGTCCAACAATCCGGCCAAAGGATATAATCCGGCTGTCTGTATACCCGCTAATCCAGGACTCCCTCAGTAGCCCCTGAACCAGGCTTCAATGACGATAAGTCCGGCGCGCAGTGTTGTCTTCGGCATTGCAAGGCGGGTTCCTCTCCATCTTTCGAACATTTGTAAAGTAGTGTCCGGTCCCATAAATGTTTGGACCTCTTGGCTTCTGTGCCCAATAAGGGCTTTCTCCCACGCGTCGAATGAATACGAGGCGCCAGGGTGTTTTTACATTCGCCCCCCTAGCCAGGTAAATAAATTGTCTATTAAAGGGATGGGGATCCTTAGATCTGATCCATACCATCCTCCCCCAGCGAGAATCCATCAGAGCGCATTCCGGAAAGATCCATTCCAGCATGGCCGACCTCCGCAGCTCCTCCTCCCGCCCCCGAAGCCCTAAGCCCGGTGATTTGGAGAGGTGTTCAGTCCCACACAGTCGATTAGTCGAAATGCAGACTAAGGGATTTCTCCCTCCGGCGTATATGGTGCCTGTTCGAGCCGGGCTTGCCACCTACAATGCCGGGGAGAAAGCGGAGAGCTTTCCCTGTCCCTCTATGGGGGAACCGGTCTGCCTTGTTCCCTATTTATTTAGGGGACTCGGATTTCCAATTCATCCGTTCCTTCGCGGGCTCCTGGAGTTCTACGGCCTCCAATTACACAATTTCACCCCCGCCTCCATCCTACATATCTCCAGCTACATTGCTCTCTATGAGTTGTTCCTGGGCTGCGAGCCTCACTTCGAGCTGTGGAAAAGGCTATTTTGCCTCGTCCCTCGCACACAGAGGGGGTCACTTTATCAACTGGGCGGAGCCGAAATATGGCGCATCGCTGATACCGGATACCTATCCGGTACTCCGAAGAAGTAATCCGAAGACTGGCCTTCAGAATGATTTTATATGGAGAACGTTCCCCTTTCGGACCCTGTTCGGTGGGGTCTTCCTGAGTTCAGCAATGCTCCTCTGAAGAAATGCCGAAGTTGGCGCCCACGGAGCCCCCAGGTGGAAGACAATGGAGAAGTCCTCTATCTGATGAACCGGATTAAAGCACTAGCTCGATCAGGATTGACAGTAATCGAAGTTACATCGATTTGCATAATGCGGGGAGTGCAACCACTTCAATATCGTGGGGACCCCTTGTGGTGTTTTAAAGGGGCGGATGACGCCACCCGCTGCGGGCGTAAGGGTCCGGACAATGCTGCCGCTTTAGTGAAAATTTTGTCTGAATTGTTCAAGGGTGAGGAAGAGGAGTTCACCCGCATCAAGCCACGGGATGGATTCTCCATGTACAATCCTCCAAGCTGGGTAAGTTATATCTCCCTACTCCCATTTTCCTCGCATTCTTTGTCGTAAGTATTCACCTTGCCACTTTGCGGCAGGAACTGCGAAAAGCCATAAAGGAGGTCAGCAGCCCTTCTCCACAACCAGAGGACCCTGACCGGGCCCTTGACTCCGGACTTGAAGAAGATTCGGTTATATTCGTGGAGCTGATAGAGCAGCAGTTCTATCAGTTAAGCTGCGATGATGCCATGGTGGCCATTACGGCCGACTATCCCAGACTGCTCCCTAGATCGCACGTAAGAAAAACCAAAAATCCCAACTCCAAAACTAGGATCCCCTTTTAGACACTTCACCCACCATATACACATGGCATTTTTACAGGGAAGGCATTTGGGACGCCCTGCCGAACCCGCAGCAACACGCCAACAAGAGGCACCGAGGCCGGGTAGGCCAAAAAAGGAAGGCGGTAAGGACAGAGACACCGGCGCAAAGGTATGACAAACCCCACTCTATGGTTGTCGTCTTTCTCGAAATATAATGATGCCCATGTTCCTTTAACAGAAAAAACGCTCGCCAGAATATGTCCGGCGATGTTACTAATCACGCTTCCACCGGCCGGGCGCCAGGGCCGGACATAGAGGCGGAAGCCGATATGGGGCGGGCGCCGGATAATCCCCCTACAGAGGATGCGAATAGATTATCTGCTACAAACTCAGAAGTGGAAAGCGCCATGAATCATAGGCGCCGTCGGGCCGTACTCCGTGACGCTTGTTTCTCACTAGAGGCATTTGATGCCTTCAATTCTGGAGAGGCGTATCTCCGAGCTGCTCAAGATGGTCTAGCCAGAGCCACGGATCAGTATGTAAAGGATGTATGGGTAAGTAAATCTGATGATTTATATGTATCAGTAGCCCCTAAGACTTGAAACAGTTAGCAGAACTGATTTAAGGATCATCTTTATTGTGCAGGTTCTTACAGAGAAGAATACTAGGCTGTCACAGGAGCTAGAGGAATGCAAGACCCAACTGCGGGCCGCTGTTGCCGCATTGCAGGAACCGAAAAAGTCAACCGATGGTAACATTTACTTTAAAGAATGATGGTGACCATATAGTGTGCGACATGGTTGCAGATCTAACAATAGATGTTGCAGATGAATCCGGAGGACCAGCATGTTATGCGACAGCTAGAGGCTTGCAAACGCGTGCTGACTGAGGTTAGGCAGGAGAAAAACAATCTCTAAGACGCCAATATCAAGCTGAGCGTGGAACTAAAAGACGTTCGAGCCCAGCTTGCAGACTCCGAGAAGGAGAATAAGCGGCTTTGGCGCGGCATTTTTAGTAAGTGCTTGAACGAATCCTTTTAAAGGAGTTCAGCGAAGAAGTCGACTAACAACGTTATATCTGTAGGTATGCTGACGGGTCGTCCCGCGGAGGAAATGCCCGGGTCTGCGGGTGATCTTCTATCCGAGCTCTCACATCTGCATGAACAAGTTCGGCAGGTGATGCAAGGTGTTGCCCAGGCCTTGTGGCCATCCATCTCCCTGCCAGAGGGCATTGCAGAGCTTACGGAGAAGCTCAAGGGAGCACGGTGGCGCTTTCGATTATGGAAGATATCGGCCTGCCGACAGCATGCCAGAGAAGCCTGGGCCATGGTGAAGACGCGGTATACCAAGGAAGACCCAAATCACATGGCCGAGGTCGGACCTGTGGGGCCCGACGGAAAAGAGATCCCCATTACCTTAGTTTATGGGCAAGTAGAATTAGCCGCAAAGTATTCCCCGCGGATTGTAAGCTAGACCGCCTGTTAGATGGCATAGAAGAGGAATTTAGTCAGTCTACATGACTATGTAATTAAAGTGACATGTATAATGCCTTCTAGCCGGATTGTAGATCATTTGTCTTGGCGGACCTTTTCGCTTCAACCTCGGGGCCCAATAGTCCGGAGTGTATCCGAATACCCGCTCAGTTATATAAGAACCGGGGTATGCATGAAGACCAGGCGTAGGGGTCATTAGTGCTTGAACAGACAAGTGCCCAACTAGTTATGTTATATTACATGGGTAGTAAGAAATATCTTCCAGGGAGAATAGTTCCGTTAAGGGTTCCTTTCCCTGGGTAAGCATGCCCTAAAGTGCATGTCCGGACTGCGATAGGAAATGCAGGAAAAACATCTGGGGGCAGATATGGATAATAAATAAAAAATCATCTTTTGTTCACCGACCGAATATTCCCTTAAGAACGCTAGCTTTCGGTTTCACCCAATCTGAGGTACACATCCGGCTGACCCGGCAGTAACAATCACAGAGGTGCTCCCCTTATGCCCTAGCCGAATTAACGGGAACGTTGGGCATAAATACAAGAGACAGGCAACCCAGCTTGGACAAAACTTAAGTCATATCGATGCATATAATGGCGAAAAAAGGTACATGCGGAAGCATGACACATGTGCGGGGCTTGAGGTCCAAGTAAATAATTAAGCTTCTGTGAAAGAAGCCCCCAGGTATGATGAGCGCGGCTAGTGCATCTATAATGTGCAAGCGAGGCACAAGTTGGCCCTTGAAGGCCTAGAGAAAGAATAAAAGAAAGGAAGAAAGAAAAACAAGACAGATAATGTATATGCAAAAAATGGACAAAGGGAGGGGACGAACATAGAGTCCGGTGCTAGGCGTAAAATCTTCGGAGCCTGGCCGCGTTCCATGGGTTCGGCTCAAGTTGACTGGTCGATGCATCCCGCAGTCGGTACGCTCCACCGGTCAGAACTTGGTCAATAATGAAGGGACCTTCCCATTTGGGCTCGAGCTTGTTCTTTTTCTTATCCGGCAGGCGTAGAACTAGTTCGCCAACGTTATAAGTTTTGCCCGGTACTTCTCTGCTTTGGTATCTGCGAGCCTGTTGCTGATAAAATGCGGAACGGGCTTTGGCTACGTCGCGCTCCTCCTCCAAGGTGTCCAGGATGTCCTGCCGATCAAGCTCGGCTTCTCTTTCTTCGTACATGCGCACTCGAGGTGAGTCATGAATTATGTCACAGGGCAAGACTGCCTCTGCGCCGTACACCATAAAGAAGGGTGTATATCCAGTACTATGATTCGGCATGGTCCGCAGCCCCCAGAGTACGGAGTCGAGCTCCTCTACCCAGTGCGTGTTAGACTCTGTTAAGGAACGCAATCTGGGTTTAATGCCGCTCATTATAAGACCGTTTGCTCGCTCGACTTGGCCGTTGGTTTGTGGGTAATAGACTGAAGCATAATCGAGCTTGATGCCCATTTTGCTACACCAGAGTTTTACCTCATCGGCTATGAAGTTTGTGCCATTGTAAGTGATGATGCTGTGGGGGACGCCATAACGGTGTACGACCCCAGATATAAAGTCTATCACTGGTCCGAATTCGGCTGTTTTAACAGGTTTGGCCTCTATCCATTTGGTGAATTTATCCACCATGACCAGTAAGTATTTTTTCTTGTGGGTTCCCCCTTTAAGGGGTCCAACCATGTCAAGCCCCCAAACCGCGAAGGGCCACGTAATGGGGATTGTTTTGAGGGCGGTGGGTGGCATGTAGCTTTGATTTGCAAAGAGCTGGCAACCGGCGCAACGTTGGACCAAGTCCTGTGCATCTGCCCGGGCCGTTGGCCAATAGAATCTTGTACGGAAAGCCTTGCTTACAAGAGCCCGGGCAACGGCGTGGTGACCGCCGAGTCTAGCATGGATTTCTGCCAAAAGGTTCTGCCCTTCCTCTTCGGAGATGCACCTTTGAAGGACTCCAGTAGTGTTTTTTATACAATTCTCCCTCGTGGACCCTGTAGGCCTTAGATCGCCTCACTATGCAGCGTGCCTTGTTTTGGTCCTCCGAAAGTTCCTGCCTAGTTAGGTAGGCCAGGAATGGTTCTGTCCACGGGGCTATAATGGCCATTATTACGTGGGCTGAAGGTGTTATTTTGGTGGCGGAGCCTCCGGTTGTGTCAGAGTGTTCGGTATCGGGCATTTTGGCCGGGTATGGACTATTGTTACCGGTGTCCCCTTCCCATACTACGGATGGCTTGAACAGCCTTTCCATAAATATGTTGGGGGAGACCGCATCGCGTTTTGCACCGATGCAGGCGAGGATATCCGCCGCTTGATTGTTTTCCCGGGCCACATGGTGAAATTCGAGCCCCTCGAACCGAGCTGACATTTTTAGGACGACGTTTCGGTAGGCCGCCATTTTCGGATCTTTGGCGTCAAAGTCTCCATTTATTTGGGATATTGCAAGGTTTGAATCCCCACACACCTCTAGGCGTTGGATGCCCATGGAGACTGCCTTGCGAAGACCATGCAACAGAGCTTCGTATTCGGCTGCGTTGTTGGAGTCTGTATACAATATTTGCAGTACGTACTGAATGGTATCTCCGGTTGGGGACGTTAGGACGACGCCAGCCCCTAGACCATCCAGCATTTTGGAACCGTCAAAGTGCATGATCCAATTGGAGTATGCACCGTACTCTTTAGGGAGTTCGGCCTCCGTCCATTCGGCGACAAAGTCGGCCAATACTTGCGACTTAATGGCTCGTCGAGGTTTGTATGTTATGTCGAACGAGAGGAGCTCAATGGCCCATTTAGCAATCCGGCCTGTAGCGTCGCGGTTGTTTATAATATCATTAAGTGGCACTTCCCAGGCTACTGTAATCAAACACTCATGAAAGTAGTGTCGCAACTTCCGGGATGCCATGAATACCGCATAGGCTGTCTTTTGATAATGTGGTTACCGTGATTTGCATGGAGTGAGGACAGTGGATACATAGTATACCGGCTTTTGAAGAGGGAATTTATGTCCGTCAGCTTCTTGTTCGATGACAAGCATTGCGCTTACAACTTGATGAGTTGCCGCAATGTACAACAGCATTGGTTCGCCGATGTTTGGCGCAGCCAGGATTGGGTTGGTTGCCAAAATGGCCTTTAGTTCTTCCAATCCGGCTGTGGCAGCGTCCGTCCACTCAATGTGTTCGGTGCGCCGAAGGAGGCGATAAAGGGGTAAAGCCTTTTCTCCTAAGCGGGAGATAAAGTGGCTTAGAGCCGCCACGCATCCTGTTAACTTCTGCATTTGTTTGAGGTCTGTTGGGGTAGCCAACTATGGCAAAGCTCGGATTTTGGCCGGATTAGCTTCAATACCTCAACTGGAGACAATGAAACCCAGGAGCTTTCCGGCTGGTTTGCCGAAAACGCATTTTTCCGGATTGAGCTTAATGTCGTATGTTCGGAGGTTGTCAAATGTGAGCCTCAAGTCGTCTATCAAAGAGTGGACACGTTTGGTTTTGACGACCACATCGTCTACGTATGCCTGTACTGTTTTGCCGATTTGTTTCTCCAGACATGTCTAAATCATGTGCTGATATGTTGCGCCGGCATTTTTGAGCCCAAAAGGCATTGTATTGAAACAGAAGGGACCGTATGGTGTGATGAATGCCGTTGCGGCTTGGTCAGACTCCGCCATCTTGATTTGGTGGTAACCGGAGTTTGCGTCGAGGAAACACAATGACTCGTGTCCTGCAGTAGCATCGATAATTTGGTCGATGCGGGGGAGGGGGAAGGGATCCTTTGGGAAAGCTTTATTGAGGTCCTTGAAATCGACACAAAGGCGCCAGGATTTATCCTTCTTTGGTACCATCACCAGGTTTGCTAGCCAGTCCGGGTGTTTTATCTCTCTGATGAATCCGGCCTCCAATAACTTGGCTAGTACCTCTCCCATGGCCTGTCTCTTAGGTTCGGAGAAACGCCGAAGAGCTTGCTTGACTGGCTTGAATCCCTTTAGGATATTGAGGCTATGCTCGGCCAGCCTGCATGGGATTCCTGGCATATCTGAGGGGTGCCAGGCGAATATGTCCCAATTCTCGCGCAGGAACTCTCGTAGTGCAGCATCCATGGCGGGGTTTAACTGTGCCCCGATGGAGGCTGTTTTTGTAGGGTCCGTTGGGTGGACTTGGAATTTGACTATTTCATCCGCTGGTTTAAAAGAGGTGGACTTGGATCTCTTATCGAGTATCACGTTGTCCCTGTCCACCGTGGAGCGTAGCATGGTTAGTTCCTTGGCCGAGGGGGCTTCGGATAATGCCTCGAGGGCCAGTGCGGCTGTTTTGTTTTCGGCGCGGAGTGTTGTGTCCGGATCACTAGCGAGGGAGATGATTCCGTTGGGCCCGGGCATTTTGAGCTTCATGTACCCATAATGTGGTACGGCTTGGAAGATCGTGAACGCCTCCCGTCCTAAAAGGGCGTGGTATCCACTGCTGAACGGGGCCACTTGAAATGCAATTTCTTCGGACCTATAATTCTCTGGCGTACTGAATAGCACATCTAGTGTGATTTTCCCAGCGCATCGTGCCTCCCGATTGGGTATGATTCCCCTGAAGGTTGTGCTACTTTGCTCAATGCGGTTCCAGTCTATTTCCATTTTTTGAAGGGTTTCCTCATATATGAGGTTTAATCCGCTGCCGCCGTCCATGAGTACTTTGGTGAGTTGAAAGCCGTCCAAAATTGGACTAAGGACCAGTGCAGCTGGTGCTCGGGCTGTTCGGAATTTAGGTTCGTCACTAGCATTGAAGGTAATAGCCGTGTCACTCCATGGATTTATTGCTGCTACGTGGCAGATTTCGGCCATGCTGCGGAGTGTTCGCTTGCACCTATTATTTGATGCAAAGGTCTCAAAGACTGTTAACACAGTATTGTTATCCACGGGATGGTGCTCTGTGGCGTTTGGGATAAGGAGATCCTCACCACTTTTGGCCACCTGCCGAAGTATCCAACATGCTCTAAGGCTGTGCGTTGGTACTGTATCCACTGTACTATGAATTTTGCAGGGTCCGTTAAGCATCCCTCCAGTACGGTTTCATGCCCTGTAGAGGGTTTTTGTTTCTTTGCAACTAGCTCGGGTGTCTTACGATAGTGCACCCTTTTACTTCGGACTGGGTGTGTATTTGGAGCCGGATTATCCCAAAATTTTGTTTCGGTTTTCCAGGCATTTTCCATCGCACAGTACCTTCGTACTATGGACGCCAAGTCAGCGAAGCGTGATATGTCACGGTGACTTAAGGTGTTAAGGATTCCCTTGTCCGTGCAATTATTGCAGAAAAGTGATACTGCATCTTCCTCTCGATAGTCCTTAACCTTGTTCATCACAAGGAGGAATCTGGCCCAATAATGATGTACTGTTTCATGGGGATCTTGCCTGATGTGGGAAGGATCATTTATGTCTAGGTGGGTGGGTGGATTTGAGTCCGAACCCCTACCCGATCTGAGACCCAGGGGCCGAGGAGTTTCCAATCTTGGAAGTTTGGGTTCCAGAGTGTTACCTGATAAGTCTGGCCCGCTGCCTGATTCTAGGTTCAGGGCATGGGTGATGTCCTCCCGTAAGCAGGTATCCGGCTCGGAGGGCTCAGGAATCCGGACATAGTTAGTCCTCAAAATAGAGGAAGCGTTACTGCATTGTTCCTCCACCACCGCAACGTGATGGGTGACCGATGGAGAGTTAATCTCCCTTTGATCGGGTTTAAGCCCAATCTGATCATAGTCCGTAGTGACTCCCAAGGCGGCGATGCGATCCAAGAGTTTGTTTAGGGAAGAGAGCTCCATTGGATCCATCTGCTCGGCGACTTCCGAGCCGACGTGGAGGTTGTTTTTCATGACCCGAGAAGTCATCGTCGATGTAGCGGCCAAACAGGCAGTCATGACAAAACTGCCTAGCCGGAGAGTTTGGCCGACAGCCAGAGCTTCGCCGGCGGTAATGTTTCTTTTAACAACGAGATGAGGCATCCTTCCTTACGGCGACGTCACAGAGGAACTCTCAATGAAAGCACCAATGTCGGTGTCAAAACTGGCGGATCTCGGGTAGGGGGTCCCGAACTGTGCGTATAAGGCGGATGGTAACAGGAGGCAGGGGACACGATGTTTTACCCAGGTTCGGGCCCTCTTGATGGAGGTAAAACCCTACGTCCTGCTTGATTTATTCTTGATGATATAAGTGTTACAAGAGTTGATCTACCATGAGATCAAAGAGGCTAAGCCCTAGAAGCTATCCTATGGTATGATTGTATGTTGTCCTACGGACTAAAACCCTCCGGTTTATATAGACACCAGAGGGGGCTAGTGAGGGAGTCCTGGATTAGGGGGTGTCCGAATGGCAGGACTATACCTTTGGCCGGACTCCTGGACTATGAAGATACAAGATTGAAGACTCCGTCCCGTGTCCGGAAGGGACTTTCCTTGGCGTGGAAGGCAAGCTTGGCGATACGGATATGTAGATCTCCTACCATTGTAACCGACTTTGTGTAACCCTAGCCCTCTCCGGTGTCTATATAAACCGAAGGGTTTTAGTCCGTAGGACAACATACAGAACAACAATCATACCATAGGCTAGCTTCTAGGGTTTAGCCTCTCTGATATCGTGGTAGATCTACTCTTGTACTACCCATACCATCAATATTAATCAAGCAGGACGTAGGGTTTTACCTCCATCGAGAGGGCCCGAACCTGGGTAAAACTTCGTGTCCCTTGCCTCCTGTTACCATCCGGCCTAGACGCACAGTTCGGGACCCCCTACCCGAGATCCGCCGGTTTTGACACCGACATTGGTGCTTTCATTGAGAGTTCCTCTGTGTCATCGCCATCAGGAAGGATGCCTCGCCCCGTCTTTAAAGACGGCACCGTTGCTAAGGGAGCTTTGGCTGTCGGCCAAACCCTCCGGCTAGGTGGTTTTCTTATGACCGCCTGTTCGGCTTATGCGCCGACGATGACCTCTCAAGCCATCGAAAACAATCTTCATGTCAGCTCGGAACTCGTCGAGCAGTTAGATCCAATGGAGCTCTCCTCCATAAACGACCTCTTGGATCGCTTCGCCGCCCTGGGAGTCGCTATGGATTATGACCAGATTGGGCCTAAACCCGATCTGAGAGAGATTAACTCTCCCCAAGTCACCTATCACGTTGCCGTGGTAGAGGGACAGTGCGGCGACCCTTCATCTATCTTAAGGACTCGCTACGTCCAGATTCCCGATCCCTCTAAGCTGAATACCCGTGGAGGGGAGGATATCACTCAAGACCTGAACTTAGAGTCGGGCGACGGGCTGGATTCATTGGACAACATCCAGGAATCCAAATTTTCGAGTTCGGAAATTCCTTGGTCTCTGAGCCTCAGATGGGGTGAGGCTTCGGATTTAATTCCACCCACCCACCCCAACATAAGCGATCTATCCAAAATCAGGCAAGAACCCGATGAAACAGTACATCATTACTGGGCCAGATTCCTCCTGGTTAAGAACAGGCTAAGGGACTGCCGCGAGGAAGACGCAATCTCAATCTTCTGCAATAATTGCACGGACAAGGGAATACTCAATGCCATAAGTCGCCGTGATATTACACGCTTCGCTGACTTGGTGTCCATTGTATATAAGTACTGTGCGATGGAAAGCGCCTGGAAAACCGAAATAAAATTTTGGGACAATCCGGCCCTGAATACAAACCCAGTCCGAAATAAAAGGGTGCACCATCACCAGACACCCGGGTCAAGCACTAAAAAGCAAAAAACCCTCTATAGGGCATGGAACCGTACTGGAAGGATGGCTTAATGGACCCTGTAAAATTCACAGTACAGAGGACGCCACACCAACTCACAGCCTCAGAGCATGTTGGATACTCCGGTAGGTGGCCAAAATTGGCGAAAATCTCCTAATTCCGGAGGCCACAGAAAGCCACCCCAGAGACACCAATACGGTATTAACAGTCTTCGAGACTTTCACATCAAATAATATGCGAAAAAGGACACTCCGCAGCCTTGCCGAAGTCTACCAAGTAGCAACAATAAACCCATGGAGTGACACGGCTATTACCTTTAAAGCCAGTGATGAACCTAAATTCCGAACAGCCCGAGCACCAGCCGCATTGGTCCTCAGTCCAATAGTGGAGGGCTTTCGTCTTACCAAGGTACTCATGGACGGCGGCAGCGGATTGAACCTCATTTATGAGGAAACCCTTCAAAAAATGGAAATAGACTGGGACCGCATTGAGCGAAGAAGCACAACCTTTAGAGGAATAATCCCTAGTCAGGAAGCGCGCTGTACAGGAAAAATCACACTAGATGTGGTGTTCGGCATGCCGGATAATTACAGGTCCGAAGAGGTCACGTTCCATGTGGCTCCGTTCAGCAACGGTTATCACGCTCTGCTAGGGCGGGAAGCGTTTACAATCTTCCAGGCAATACCCCATTACGGGTACATGAAGCTCAAGATGCCCGGGCCTAACGGGATCATCACTCTCGCTAGTGATCCGGACATAGCACTCCGCGCCGAAAACAAGACAGCCGTACTGGCCCTCGAGGCACTATCCGAAGCCCTAGCGGCTGAGGAACTGACTGCGCTGCGCTCTACGGTGAATAGGGACTATGTGGTACTGGACAAAAAAATCCAAGTCCACCTCCTTTAAACCGGCGGATGAAATAGTCAAATTCCAAGTCCATCCAACGGAGCCCAATAAAACAGCTTCCATCAGGGCACAGTTAAACCCTAATGTAGATGCCGCACTGCGAGAGTTCCTACGAGAGAACTAGGACATTTTTTCCTGGCACCCTTCAGACATGCCAGGAATCCCACGCAGGCTGGCCGAGCACAGCTTAAATATCCGAACCTAAGAGACAGGCCATGGGAGAGGAGCTAGCAAAGCTATTGGAGGCCGGATTCATCAGAGATGTAAAACATCCGGACTAGGTAGCAAACCTGGTGATGGTACCAAAGAAGGACAAATCCTGGCGCCTGTTTGTTGATTTTAAAGACCTTAACAAGGCTTGC
The DNA here is from genome assembly GCF_003073215.2 of Triticum urartu. NCBI lineage: Eukaryota > Viridiplantae > Streptophyta > Magnoliopsida > Poales > Poaceae > Triticum > Triticum urartu. The sequence continues at coordinate 492,021,004 of NC_053025.1, read as the reverse complement.
CCAAAGGATCCCTTCCCCTCCCCTACATCGATCAAATTATCGACGCTACCGCAGGACACGATTCGTTGTGTTTCCTCGACGCATATTCCGGCTACCATCAAATTAAGATGGCAGAACCAGACCAAGCCGCAACGACATTTATCACACCATACGGCCCATTCTGCTTCAACACGATGCCCTTCGGGCTCAAAAACGCCGGCGCAACATATCAGCGCATGATTCAGACATGTCTGGCAAGCCAGATCGGCAAAACAGTGGAGGCATATGTAGATGATGTGGTCGTCAAAACAAGACATGTTGAATCTCTAGTAGACGACTTGATGCTCACATTTGATAACCTCCGAACATACGACATCAAGCTCAACCCGGAAAAATGCATTTTCGGCGTTCCAGCCGGAAAGCTCTTGGGCTTCATTGTATCTGGTAGAGGAATTGAAGCAAATCCAGCCAAGATCCGAGCTCTGTCGCAACTGGATATCCCAAAGGACCTCAAACAAATACAAAAGTTAACCGGATGCGTGGCGGCTCTAAGCCGCTTTATCTCCCGCTTGGGAGAAAAGGCCCTACCCCTTTACCGCCTCCTTCGGTGCACCGAACACTTCAAATGGGCGGATGCAGCCACAGCCGAACTCGACGAAATAAAAGCCATACTGGCAACAAACCTAGTCCTGGCCGCGCCAAACATTGGCGAACCAATGCTATTATACATTATAGCAACACATCAGGTTGTAAGCGCAGTGCTCGTCGTCGAACGAGAAGCGGACGGACACAAATTCCCCCTTCAAAAGTCGGTCTATTATGTGTCCACTGTCCTCACTCCCTGCAAATCACGGTACCCGCATTATCAAAAGATTGCGTACGCGGTATTCATGGCATCCCGGAAGCTACGACACTACTTTTAAGAGTGTTCAATAACAGTAGCCTCGGAAGTACCACTTAACGATATTATAAACAACTGTGACACAACGGGCTGGATTGCAAAATGGGCCATTGAGCTCCTCCCGTTTGACATAACTTATAAGCCACGGCGAGCCATCAAGTCGCAAGTCTTGGCCGACTTCGTCGCAGAATGGACAAAGGCCGAACTCCCTAAAGAGTACGGCACATATTCAAATTGGATCATGCATTTCGACGGCTCCAAGATGTTGGCCGGACTGGGGGCTGGCGTTGTTTTGACGTCCCCCACAGGAGACACAGTTCAATACGTACTCCAGATTATGTACACGGACTCCAACAATGCAGCCGAATATGAGGCCCTTTTACATGGTCTCCGGATGGCCGTATCCATGGGCATTCAACGCCTAGAGGTGTGTGGGGACTCGAACCTCACAATATCCCAAATAAATGGAGACTTCGATGCCAAGGATCCAAAAATGGCAGCTTACCGCAACGCCATCCTAAAAATGTCAGCTCGGTTAGAGGGGCTTGAATTTCACCATATAGCCCGGGAAAATAATCAGCCGGCAGATGTCCTGGCACGCATCGACGCAAAACACGATGTAGTCCCCCCCAACATCTTCTTGGAAAGGTTGTTCAAGCCATCCGTAGTATGGGACGGGGAGCCGAACAATAACAGCCCGGACCCAACCGCACTGCCTGACACCGAACATTCTGACACAATCGGAGGCTCTGCCAATGAAATAACACCTTCAGCCCACGTAATAATGGCCGTCATCGCCCTGTGGACAGAACTATTCCTCGCCTACCTTACTAGGCAGGAATTCCCCGAGGACCAAAATGAGGCACACTACATAGTGCGGCGATCCAAAGCCTACAGAGTCCATGAGGGAGAGCTTTATAAGAAAAGCACTACCGGAGTCCTTCAAAGGTGCATCTCCGAAGAGGAGGGGCGGAACCTCCTGGCTGAAATTCATGCCGGACTTGGCGGTCATCACGCTGCAGCTCGGTCCCTTGTAAGCAAGGCCTTCCGTACAGGCTTTTATTGGCCGACGGCCCGGGCAGACGCTCAGGACTTAGTCCAACGATGCACCGATTGCCAGCTCTTTGCAAACCAAAGCCATATGCCACCCACCGCCCTCCAAACTATCCCCATTACTTGGCCCTTCGCGGTCTGGGGGCTTGACATGGTTAGATCCCTTAAAGGCGGAACCCACAAGCAAAAATACTTACTGGTCATGGTGGATAAGTTCACCAAATGGATAGAAGCCAAGCCTGTTAAGACGGCCGAATCTGGACCGGTGATAGACTTTATATCCGGGGTTGTACACCGTTACGGCGTCCCCCATAGCATCATCACTGATAACGGCACGAACTTCATGGCCGACGAGGTAAAACTCTAGTGCAAAAACATGGGCATCAAGCTTGATTATGCTTCCGTCTATCACCCACAAACTAACGGCCAGGTCGAACGTGCAAATGGTCTTATCATGAGCGGCATCAAACCCAGATTAGTGCGGTCCCTCAAGGAATCTAACACGCACTGGGTAGAGGAGCTCGACTCCGTACACTGGGGGCTGCGGACCACGCCGAATCGCACCACCGGATACACACCATTCTTTATGGTGTACGGCGCAGAGGCAGTTTTGCCTTGCGACATAATTCATGACTCACCTTGAGTGCGCATGTATGAAGAAAGAGAAGCCGAGCTCGATCGGCAAGACAGCTTGGACGCATTGGAGGAGGAGCGTGACGTGGCAAAAGCCCGTTCCGCATTCTATCAACAGCAGGCTCGAAGATACCAAAGCAGAGAAGTACGGGCCAAAAATTACTACGTTGGCGAATTAGTTCTACGACTACCGGACAAGAAAAAGGACAAACTCAAGCCCAAGTGGGAAGGTCCATTCATAATTGACCAAGTCCTGACTTGTGGAGTGTACCGCCTGCGGGATGCATCAGATAACCGACTCGAGCCGAACCCATGGAACACAGCCCGTCTCCGAAGATTCTATGCCTAGCGCCGGACTCTGTGTTCGTCTCCTTCCTCTGTCCATTTTTTATATATTTTCTGTGTTACATTTCTCTTCTTCTCTCTCTCTCTTATAGCCTTTAAAGGCTTATAAAGTGACGCGCTATCCGCGCTCATTAAACCTGGGGGCTTCTTTAAACAGAAGCTTATTCATACGGGCTTCATGCCCAACACATGTGTCACACTTCCGCATGTACCTTTTATTCACCATTATATGCATCGATATGACTTAAGTTTTGGCCAAGCTGGGTTTCCTGGCTCCTGTGCTTACCCCTACGTTCCCGATTGTTCGGCTAGGTGTTAAAGGAGCACCTCTGCGATTGTTACTACCGGGTTAGCCGGACGTGTACCTCAGACTGGGTGAAGCCGAAAGCTAGCGTTCTAAAGGGAATATTCGGTCGGTGAACTAAAGATGATCTTTTTTTATTTTTATCTATCCGCCCCCAGATGTTTTTCCCGCGTTTCTTTTTGCAGCATGGACATACACCTTAGGGCATGCCGTCCAGGGAAAGGAACCCCTAACGGAACTATTCTCCCTGGAACATGTTTCTTACTAACAATGTAATATAACATAACTAGTCGGGCACTTGTCTGTTCACGCACTAATGACCCCTACGCCTGGTCTCCATGCATTCCCCGGTTCCTATATAACCGCATGGGAATTCGGACACACTCCAGACCGTCAGGTCCCGAGGCTGAAGAGAAAAGGTCGGCCATGACAAATGATCTACAATCCGGCTAGAAGGCATTATAAATGTCAATTAAATTACATAGTCATTTTGACTGATTGTATTCCTCTTCAATACCATCAACAGGCTATCTAATTTACAGTCCTGCTGGGAATACTTTGCGGCCAACTCTACTTAGTCATATACTAAGCTTACAGGGATCTCCTTCCCATCGGGCCCTACAGGACCAACCTCGGCCATGTGGTTGGGGTCAGCCTTTGCGTACCGCATCTTCACCATGGCCCAGGCCTCCCTAGCGCCTTGACAGCAGGCCGATATCTTCCACAATCGGAAGCGCCGCGGTGCTCCCTTTAGCTTCTCCGCAAGCTCTCCAAGACCTTCGGGCATGGAGACGGATGGCCACAGGGCCTGGGCGATGCCTTGCATCGCCTGCCGAACTCGATCGAGCAGTTGCGAGAGCTCGGGAAGAAGGTCACCCATAGAACCGGGCATCTCCTCTGCAGGACGACCTGTTAGCACACCTACAGACATTGCTTTGTTACTCGACTTCCCCGCCGAACTTTCTTTCAAAGGTTCGTTCAAGCACTTACTAAATATGCCGCGCCGAAGCCGCTGATTCTCCTTCACGGAGTCTGACAGCTGGGCACGAACATCTTTCAGCTCGACGCCCAGCTTGGTGTTGGCATCTTGGAGATCGTTCTTCTCCCGCCTCACCTTTGTCAGCACCTTCTCACCAGCCATTAGCTGGCGTAGGAGGTGTTGCCTTTCCGGATTCAATCCGGCACCATCTGCAATTTCATTTGTTAGATTTGCACCCATGCCGTGCTTCACAAAATACTTAACTTTCAAAGTGTATATTACCAGAGGGGGTCTCCTTGGGCTCCCCTGCCGCGGCTAGTGCGGCCTCAAGTTGGGCTTTGCACTCTTCCAGCTCCTTGGACAGTAGGGAATTCTTTTCGGTAAGAACCTGCATAACAAATGATCCTTAAATCAGTTATCCTAACTGTTTCACGTGTTGGGGGCTACTGGTATATATATATAATTACCAAAAATTTCTTACCCGTATGTCTTTTACATATTGCTCTGTGGCTCTGGCTAGACCATTTTGAGCGGCACGGAGGTACGCATCTCCCGAGTTGAAGGCATCTAACGCCCCTTGGGAGAAACAAGCGTCGCGAAGAATTGTCCGGCGACGCCTGTGGTTCATGGCACTCTCCACCTCAGAGTTGGTGGCAGACAACCCGTCCACATCCTCCGTCAGAGGAGCGTCTGGCGCGCGCCTTGCGTTCGCCTCCGCCTCCGGACCAGGCTTTGGAGCCTGGCTGGTGGAGGTGCGATTGGCAGCCTCTCCGGATAGAGTCCGGCGAGGTCTCTTTGTCCTGAAGAGAGCACGAGTGTCAATGTGCCTCGAAGGTATAACACCTGGGATAAGGGGGCACGCCATACCTTTGCGCTGACGCCTCGTTGGCTTGTCGTCGCAGGTTCGGCCTTCCGCCTTAAAAACCTCCCCTGCAAAGTTCGGTTGTAATCAGGAAACTGAAAACACGAGAGGGCGAACACCTATTCGGGATACTGGGACTTCGATCTCAGTTACCTAGGAGGCCGGGATTAGCCCTGGGTAATCGGCCGTAATGGCCACCAAGGCGTTGTCCATGCTCAATTGATGGAACACTCCATCAATCAGCTCCACAGATATGTCCAGATCCTCTTGAGAGGCCGGGTCGAGGGACCGTCCTGGGTCCTCAGGTTGTGGAGGAGGGCTGCTTATTTCCTTAACAGCCCGGCGCAGTTCCTGCGTTGAAGTCGTCAGACTGAATAATTAACAATGGGAATAAAAAACAGATGGGCAAGTAAATACGACCGCTTACCCAGCTTGGGGGATTGTGCATAGAGAATCCACCCTGTGGGTTGACGCAAAGAAATTCCTCCTCTTCTCCCTCATACAAAGTGGACAAGATCTTTAGTAGAGCGGCAGCTGAATCCGGCCCCTTACGGCCGTAGCGGGTGGCGTCATCCTCCCCGTTGAAGTCCCACATGGGGTGGCTTCTATACTGAAGTGGTTGCACCCCCCACATAATGCATTTGGCCATAACCCCGATCATGGTTAGTCCGGAATGGGCTAACAATCTTATTCGGCCCATCAGGTAAATGATGTCCCTGTCACTTTCCCTCTGAGGGCTCCGTGGACGCTAGCTTAGCGCTTCTTTAAGGGAGCACTGTCGAATTTAGGGAGGCCGATCCGGACAGGATCCGGCAGCGGGACGTCTTCTATATAAAACCATTCCGAGGGCCAGTCTTCGGACGCCTTCTTTGGGGTTCCGGACAGATATCTGGTCCCGGCGATGCGCCACACTTCGGCTCTGCCCACTTGATACATTGACCCCTCCTTAGAGCGGGGCACAAGGCAGAATAACCTTTTCCATAGCCCGAAATGAGCCTCGATACCCAAAAACAGCTCGCAGAGGGCTACGAAGCCCGCGATATGCAATACGGAGGCAGGCGTGAGATTCTGTAGCTGGAGGCCATAGAACTACAGGAGCCCCCGGAGAAATGGATGGATTGGAAATCCGAGCCCCCTTATTAAATAAGGGACGAGGAACACCCACTCTCCTTTGGAGGGATTAGGGGCACTCTCCGCTTGCTCTCCGCCATTATAGATGGCAAGGCCGGCTCGAACCGGGACTATATAGGCCGGGGGTGGAAATCCCTTGGTCTGGAGCGTCACTAGCTCGCTATGCGGGATGGAGCATCTCTCCCAATATCCAGGCTGAGGGTTGGAAGGGCGAGAGGAGGAGTCGCGACGGCTGGCCATGGTGGAATGGACATTTGTCGGATGCGCTCTGATGAACACTCGCGAAGGGGGTAAGATGTGGTTTGGATCTAAATCCTCGTCCCCTTAAATAGGTCAGCTCGTTTACGCGGCTAGGGGTGTGAATGTAAAAACACTCGGACTTTTCATATTCGTTTGACACGTGGGAAGAGGCCATTATTGGGCGTAGAAGCCAAGGAGCGCAACATCTACAAGAAACCGGACTTTATTCAACAGGTACACGGAATTTGGAGGAGAACCCGCCTTGCAATGCCGAAGACAATCTGCGCGCCGGACTCATCGTCATTGAAGCCTGGTTCAGGGGCTACTGAGGGAGTCCTGGATTAGGGGGTGTCCGGATGGCAGGACTATACCTTTGGCCAGACTCCTGGACTATGAAGATACAAGATTGAAGACTCCGTCCCGTGTCCGGAAGGGACTTTCCTTGGCGTGGAAGGCAAGCTTGGCGATACGGATATGTAGATCTCCTACCATTGTAACCGACCTTGTGTAACCCTAGCCCTGTCCGGTGTCTATATAAACCGGAGGGTTTTAGTCCGTAGGACAACATACAGAACAACAATCATACCATAGGCTAGCTTCTAGGGTTAAGCCTCTCTGATCTCGTGGCAGATCTACTCTTGTGCTACCCATATCACCAATATTAATCAAGCAGGACGTAGGGTTTTACCTCCATCGAGAGGGACCGAACCTGGGTAAAACTTCGTGTCCCTTGCCTCCTGTTACCATCCGGCCTAGACGCACAGTTCGGGACCCCCTACCCGAGATCCGTCGGTTTTGACACCGACAACTAGGGTTACACAAGGTCGGTTACAAAGGAGGAGATATACATATCTGTATTGCCTAGCTTGCCTTCCACGCCAAATAGAGTCCCATCCGAACACGAGACGAAGTCTTCAATCTTGTATCTTCATAGTCCAACAGTCTTGCCAAAGGATATAATCCGGCTGTCCGTATACCCCCTAATCCAGGACTCCCTCAGGGGTGTACAGAAGAGTCAGGTTTTGATCCTGTGGAACTATGGGTTATGGGCCCACCATATGGGTTAAAGTAGGAAGGGCGTTGGCATCTTGCACGATCATGATAGTAAGGCATCTCAGAGAATAACCTGTCGGTTATGTCGGCAACAACGTCAGAACCAAGGGTGAGGGACAAAGAGAACCATTTTCCTGCTCGTCGAACGAGGCAGGCCAATAGGAAATGTTCTCGTCCATCGTGGCTACCGGAATGTCGTCAACAATAGTAACAGGGTCTTACTGGCAGAGTGGTACAACGAGGGGCTTATCGAAGCAGGGAATTATCACTGCTCAGTTAAGTCAACTTACAAGAAAGGTTAAAAAACAATGGAAAGGAAAAGTGTACTAATTAGAACAACGGAAAGGAAAATGTGTTTAAACACATGTTTCAGGGGTATTTCCATCCCAAGGACAAGCAGTGGATGATATCCATGACAAGACAATAAGTAGATAACCATTTTAGGTAAAGGTGAGATGAAATTCACGATGTTACTCATACAATAGTGTTTGGATAAATGATCATGAAACATTTAGCATTGCGCCTACATTGTTCTTAATTACATTGTTCTTAATTATGTTCGGAGTACCACAGATATGCTTCGAGATAGTATTTGCATGGTCTTCAAGCAAAGGTCAGACTTTGGATACACAAAGGATCCCTCAGGAACAACTCATAGAATAAGTCTTACAATTTCCTCATGGGAGAATGGCTAACCTTGGTAAAAAGGAAACTACAGCAATAGGTCCTCCGGCCAGGTGTGCTAGGCATGACATCACCTTATTGGGTTAAAGAAAGACCAATGCTATGACTCTTGGAAAATGTTCCAACCATCATATCTGACCGAGTTTCAGATCTGATTGGTGTCAGGATACCCCAGACTCAAGATGCCCGAGAAGAAAAGGTGCAACACAAATTAACACAAGGACATTTTAAGATTCTCGGGAAATGAACCATGGAAGCAAGTTCCAGAACAAGAGTTTATCATTAAATCAAGGAAAGTGTGAGGATGTGGCTGATGGACTCAGCGACAATTCATCGAGATTTCCAAAAAGATGGATTTCCACAATTATGTGAACAAGGAGATAACATTTGTCAGATCAAATGATAAAATGATGTATGCTCGAGGATAACATTCACGAGTAAACATTAGTTGAAATGTGCACCCGAAATATGGGCTTAGGTAGCATGATCAATGTTAGAATGGTGATTCGATAACCAATACCCAAAGAATGAAACTATTGTTCATTAACTTATAAGCAATAGGGTTGCTAGAATTTTTGAACTTTACACGTCATAGTTCAATTGTTGGTATCCCGATTAGAAACAACACAAGAAAGAATGGTGATGGTGAGAAGTATCACTATACCAAGAATTCTTAAGAGGTGGAGCAATTCTCATAGCATCCTTGACATAAAAGGTGGTAATACTTCAAGGTAGAGCATAATACAAGCTCGATAGCAAGTTGCATCCACAACACGAACAAACTTATGATGAAAGATAAATAAGGATGTTGTCGATGGTAACTCAAATTACCAAGGGACGAGGATGGTACTTACCATCATGAATTCGTTTGATATCCCGAAAGGAGTCAAAATGTTGATGATGATCACGACAAATTTGTCGAGAGGTTTCATGAAGGTGTAATCGATCATCAACGACAGAAAGCAAAAGGACTGATGAAGTGAAAGATTACTGGAACCACAGATACAACACAAACTTGGAATCAAGCTTGTTGCTCAAGGCGAAATGATATGACAAGGAAGATCGATGTAAGCTTAGCGCATCATCAAAAATTGTGCTCCAGACAGGACCAGGTAGCACATTTAAGATTTAGCATGATAATGATATA
>NC_053025.1:491962400-492010693 GCF_003073215.2 Triticum urartu | reverse complement strand
GAAAGAAGTACGAGAGGGGGGCCACCCACCGTCGCACGCCCCTGCCTCGTGGGCCCCCTGGCAGCCCTCTGATGCCCATCTTCTGCTATATGAGGTCTTTCGTGGAGGAAAAAATCATAAGCTAGCTCACGGGACAAAACTCCGCCGCCACGAGGCGGAACCTTGGCGGAACCAATCCAGGGCTCCAGCGGAGCTGTTCTGCCGGGGAAACTTCCCTCCGGGAGGGGGAAATCATGACCATTGATCCTCTCATTGGGAGGGGGTCAATCTCCATCAACATCTTCACCAGCACCATCTCCTCTCAAACCCTAGTTCATCTCTTGTATCCAATCTTTCTCCCAAAGCCTCAGATTGCTACCTATGAGTTGCTAGTAGTGTTGATTACTCCTTGTAGTTGATGCTAATTTGTTTACTTGGTGGAAGATCATATGTTCAGATCCATTATGCATATTAATACCCCTTTGATTATGAACATGAATATGATTTGTGATTAGCTACGTGCTACCTCTTGAGCACTGCGTTGGTTTTCCCTTGAAGAGGAAAGGGTGATGCAGCAAAGTAGCGTAAGTATTTCCCTCAGTTTTTGAGAACCAAGGTATCAATCTAGTAGGAGGCCACACGCAAGTCCCTCGTACCTACACAAACAAATAAGAACCTCGCAACCAACACAATAAAGGGGTTGTCAATCCCTTCACGGTCATTTACGAGAGTGAGATCTTATAGAGATAATAATAATAAGATAATTGCTTTCGGTATTTTTATGATAAGCATTGAAAGTAAATATTGCAAAGTAAAATAGATTGGAAACTTTATATGATAAAAGATAGACCCGGGGGCCATAGGTTTCACTAGTGGCTTCTCTCAAGATAGCATAAGTATTACGGTGGGTGAACAAATTACTGTCGAGCAATTGATAGAAAAGCGAATAATTATGAGAATATCTAGGCATGATCATGTATATAGGCATCATGTCCGTGACAAGTAGACCGACTCCTGCATGCATCTACTACTATTACTCCACACATCGACCGCTATCCAGCATGCATCTAGAGTATTAAGTTCATAAGAACAGAGTAACGCATTAGGTAAGATGACATGATGTAGAGGGATAAACTCAAGCAATATGATATAAACCCCATCTTTTTTATTCTCGATGGCAACAATACAATACGTGCCTTGCTGCCCCTGCTGTCACTTGGAAAGGACACCGCTAGATTGAACCCAAAGCTAAGCACTTCTCCCATTGCAATAAAGATCAATCTAGTAGGCCACACCAAACTGATAATGCGGAGACTTGCAAAGATAAACCAATCATACATAAAAGATTTCAGAGAAGAATCAAATATTTTTCATAGATAGACTTGATCATAAACCCACAATTCATCAGATCTCGACAAACACACCGCAAAAAGAGTTACGTCAAATAGATCTCAAAGATCGAGGAGAACTTTGTATTGAGATCCAAAGAGAGAAGAAGCCATCTAGCTAATAACTATGGACCCGAAGGTCTGAAGTAAACTACTCACACATCACTGGAGAGGCCATGGAGTTGATGTAGAGGCCCTCCGTGATCGATGCCCCCTCCGGTGGAGCTCCGGAAAAGACCCCAAGATGGGATCTCTTGGGTACAGAAGGTTACGGCGATGGAAATAGGGTTTCGTGGTGCGCCTGGATGTTTTTAGGGTATATGAGTATATATAGGAGGAAGAAGTAGGTTGGTTGAGCCACGAGGGGGCCATGAGGGGGGAGGGCGCGCCCAGGGGGGTAGGCGCGCCCCCTGCCTCGTGGACTCCTCGTTTGTTTCTTGACATCCACTCCAAGTCCTTTGGATCACGTTTGTTCCAAAAATAACTCTTCCGAAGGTTTCATTCCGTTTGGATTCCGTTTGATATTCCTTTTCTGCGAAACACTGAAATAGGCAAAAAACATCAATTTGCACTGGGCCTTGGGTTAGTAGGTTAGTCCCAAAAATAATATAAAAGTGTAAAATAAAGCCCATTAACATCCAAAACAGATTATATAATAGCATGGAACAATCAAAAATTATAGATACGTTGGAGACGTATCAAGCATCCCCAAGCTTAATTCCTGCTCGTCCTCGAGTAGGTAAATGATAAAAACGCAAATTTTGATGTGGAATGCTACCTAACATAATTCTCAATGTAATTCTCTTTATTGTGGCATGAATATTCAGATCCGAAAGATTCAAGATAAAAGTTTAATATTGACATAAAAATAGTAATACTTCAAGCATACTAACTAAGCAATTATGTCTTCTCAAAATAACATGGCCAAAGAAAGTTATCCCTACAAAATCATATAGTCTGGCTATGCTCTATCTTCACCACACAAAGTATTTAAATCATGCACAATTCCAATGACAAGCCAAGCAATTGTTTCATACTTTTGATGTTCTCAAACTTTTTCAATCTTCACGCAATACATGAGCGTGAGCCATGGACATAGCACTATATGTGGAATAGAATGGTGGTTGTGGAGAAGACAAAAGAGGGGGAAGATAGTCTCACATCAACTAGGTGTATCAATGGGCTATGGAGATGCCCATCAATAGATATGAATGTGAGTGAGTAGGGATTGCCATGCAACAGATGCACTAGAGCTATAAGTGTATGAAATCTCAAAAAGAAACTAAGTGGGTGTGCATCCAACTTGCTCGCTCACGAAGACCTAGGGAATTTTGAAGAAGCCCATCATTGGAATATACAAGCCAAGTTATATAATGTAAAATTCCCACTAGTATATGAAAGTGATAACATATGAGACTCTCTATCATGAAGATCATGGTGCTACTTTGAAGCACAGGTGTGGAAAAAGGATAGTAACATTGTCCCTTCTCTCTTTTTCTCTCATTTTTTTATTTGGGCCTTCTTTTCTCTCTTTTTTATGGCCTCTTTTTTTCGTCCGGAGTCTCATCCCGACTTGTGGGGGAATCATAGTCTCCATGATCCTTTCTTCACTGGGACAATGCTCTAATAATGATGATCATCACACTTTAATTTACTTACAACTCAAGAATTACAACTCAATTCTTAGAACAAAATATGACTCTATGTGAATGCCTCCGGCGGTGTACCAGGATATGCAATGACTCATGAGTGACATGTATGAAAGAATTATGAATGGTGGCTTTGCCACAAATATGATGTCAACTACATGATCATGCAAAGCAATATGACAATGATGAAGCATGTCATAGTAAACGGAACGGTGGAAAGTTGCATGGCAATATATATCTCGGAATGGCTATGGAAATGCCATAGTAGGTAGGTATGGTGGCTGTTTTGAGGAAGGTATATGGTGGGTTTATGGTACCGGCGAAAGTTGTGCGGTACTAGAGAGGCTAGCAATGGTGGAAGGGTGAGAGTGCGTATAATCCATGGACTCAACATTAGTCATAAAGAAATCATATACTTATTGCAAAAATTTATTATTTATCGAAACAAAGTACTATGCGCATGCTCCTAGGGGGATAGATTGGTAGGAAAAGACCATCGCTCGTCCCCGACCGCCACTCATAAGGAAGACAATCAATAAATAAATCATGCTCCGACTTCATCACATAACGGTTCACCATACGTGCATGCTACGGGAATCACAAACTTGAACACAAGTATTCTTTAAATGCACAACTACTCAACTAGCATGACTTTAATATTATCACATAACGGTTAGGGGTTGTCAATCCCTTCACGGTCACTTACGAGAGTGAGATCTGATAGATATAATATTTTTTGTATTTTTGGTATAAAGATGCAAAGTAAAAAGTAAAGGCAAAGTAAAAAAGCAAAGCAAGATTAGAGTGATGGAGACTGATATGATGAGAATAGACCCGGGGGCCATAGGTTTCACTAGTGGCTTCCCTCAAGAGCATAAGTATTCTACGATGGGTGAACAAATTACTGTTGAGCAATTGGTAGAATTGAGCATAGTTATGAGAATATCTAGGCATGATCATGTATATAGGCATCACGTCCGTGACAAGTAGATCGAAATGATTTTGCATCTACTACTATTACTCCACTCATCGACCGCTATCCAGCATGCATCTAGAGTATTAAGTTAAAAACATAGTAACGCCTTAAGCAAGATGACATGATGTAGAGAGTTAAATTCATGCAATATGAAATAAACCCCATCTTGTTATCCTCGATGGCAACAATGCAATACGTGCCTTGCTGCCCCTTCTGTCATTGGGAAAGGACACCGCAAGTCGAACCCAAATCTAAGCACTTCTCCCATGGCAAGAACTACCAATCTAGTTGGCCAAACCAAACGGATAATTCGAAGAGACTTGCAAAGATAACCAATCATACATAAAAGAATTCAGAGAAGATTCAAATATTATTCATAGATAGACTTGATCATAAACCCACAATTCATCAGTCTCAACAAACACACCGCAAAAAGAAGATTACATCGAATAGATCTCCACAAGAGAGGGGGAGAACTTTGTGTTGAGATTCAAAGAGAGAGAAGAAGCCATCTAGCTACTAACTATGGACCCGAAGGTCTGAGGTAAACTACGCACACTTCATCGGAGGGGCTATGATGATGTAGAAGCCCTCCGTGATGACGGCCCTCTTCAGGCGGAGCTCCGGAACAGGCCCCAAGATGGGATCTCGTGGATACAGAAAGTTGCGGCGGTGGAATTAGGTTTTTGGCTCCTGTTCGGATCGTTTGGGGGTACGTGTGTATATATAGGAGGAAGAAGTACGCCGGAGGAGCACCGAGGGGCCCACGAGGTAGGGGGCACGCCCTAGGGGGGCGCGCCGCCCACCCTCGTGACTGCCTCTTTTGTTCCATGGAGCAGGTTCCAAGTCTCCTGGGTCATGCTCGGTGAGAAAATCACGTTCCCGAAGATTTTATTCCGTTTGGACTCTGTTTGATATTCTGTTTCTTTGAAACATTGAAATAGGCAAAAAACAGCAATTCTAGGCTGGGCCTCCGGTTAATAGGTTAGTCCCAAAAATAATATAAAAGTGGAAAATAAAGCCCAATATAGTCCAAAACAGTAGATAATATAGCATGGAGTAATCATAAATTATAGATACTTTGGAGACGTATCACTTGTGCAAGTTGATGCCGCTTGATAATGATACGTATGATGTTAAGATGCCATTGCCTGATGGCAAGGCTTGGGCAGGCGTAAATGGAGATTGGGTTGTTTATATTGGGTACAACAACGAGTGGGAACTTGTGAATGTGTACACTCGTCACCGGGTTTCACTTTCAAAAATCTCAGACTGCCCAGAGGTTGAGCACACCGGTATTCTATGCATGTTCAAATACGATCATGGTGACTGTCTTCTACAGAAGATAGCAATTTTTCGAGTTCCCAACCGCTCTTAGCATTACAGGAACTATGGAGTTGTTGCTATCTTCGACAAGCTTGTTGCTGTCCTTCGTGGTTTGACTGGATGGATATTGCTCAAAAATCAGATTCTATACACGGATGTGTACTGTGATGCAATTCAATACGCGGGTCTTGTGTTTGCTACCACCACTCATGGCACTGTTTTTGCATGGGATCCTCGTAGTTTCGGTACGTTTGTCTTCCACCGTAATTATAATTGTTTCATCCACATGCATGCGGGTTAGCAAGTTTCCCTTTACTAATTAACCTTCTTCTTGTGTTTCCAAGGTCTTGTGAACATTCCACCATCTATACTTGAAAGTTTCCATAACCAAGGGGGAGATGACGACGGTGATGATCACGAGCATGAGGACGAGGAGGGCCCATATACTCAGTGGCGCCTGGCAACTTATTCCGATGGATCACCCTTCTTGTCTGTATACAGCCCACTGCTGATGTTACTACTAAGGAAGCAGGTGTTGTCTCCCATGGTCGCACTCTCTGGAGCTATTCCAACACCCGTTGCATGGTATTTGGGATGGATACTAGTGTGCTAGCGCCAACACCTTCTCCCTGGTACAGTATAGATAGTCTTGGAGAAAACTTGCTCTTCCTTGGACAAAACTATCCAATGATGGTGAAAGGCGATCCAACTGTTGTTAACACAACATTACTACCATTTATGAGAAGCAACTATATCTATACCTCCGACATTGCAGTGGTTCCCTACCCTGGTCGTGATATAGTAGGCCGCTTCAGCCTGGATGATCAGTCCTGTGTTGGTCTCGAGATTGACAGTAGCTGGCCCTTCCCAGAGAATCACTTGTGATTCAAACCAAGCGTTTCCAACGCCGAGGATTGGTTGAGTGGAAGTTCATTTCATTGCTTGTTATTTGTGGTGTGATGAAAACTTTAGTATTTATAATGTATCCTCGTTGTCATTGTGGGTTGATGACCTGTTGTATGTAATAAAATGATATGCCTGTGATAAACTTACTAAATTTATGAATGGCTTTCGAGTCGCTTCTCTGAGTGGGTGCTGCGATGAGGAAAAAAATATTTTGCGAATACATAATTGTATGTGCATTGCAACAGGTTATCGGATGAGGCAAATCAACAATAGTACACTATTTGTACTAGCTTCACATGCTGCACTATCTCTACGTCTATGTACATAATACAACAAGTTTTAAACTTGAGACCAGCCACCCACCCTCACAAAGAACACTTTTTAACCTAGCACAGACTCCAGGAAATTTGCCCACAATGTGAGGTGGGCCATATGTTAATGTGTTAGATGTACGTAACCAGCACCTCGAATCCTCGATACTACTACTATATAGTAGGGTGGCATGGGCCAGAACAAGCATTCACGTCCAGGAGTACGGCACACGCCACCAGCACGACTTCCATCTGACACCATATTTCTTGGAGTACATGCTACAGATATCTTTTCAACCTCGTCGTTTCTCTAACTCAGCCATCACGCGGCGGGCGAGGTGGGGGTTTGCCGATAGTCGGTTTCCTCAACTGTGGTCCCACTTGTAAGGCCAACTCCAATGCACGACCCCAAATGGACCTCCGTTTTTCCCGGATTCTGTCTGTTTGGGTAGGGCAATGGGGTCGTGTCCGGGCCATTTCTCGGATGCGGTGGCCGTGCGCCCAATGCGCGGACGCATCTCGGCCGCGTACATTTTTCTTTGCAAACACATATCTTTTTTTCATCATTGATTTTTGGTACATGGAAATACATCACCAAAATTTGACTAGAAAAGCAAGACCAAAGAAAACAAGGACCACAAGAATACATTTTAGAAGATATCCAACTTCTATAACCGCTCCTGTAAGTTGGATTAGTGCCTTCTCGATGCATTCATTGTTGATCTGTGGAGGCTCGATCTTGCGTGCTTCTTTCTCTTCGAGTGTAAAGAAGTAGATGTTGCTTCCTCGCATCTAGTCTCATGTCTAGCCTCTATTCTATAAACAAGTGCACTAGTCTCATCTCTAGCCTCTATGCTAGCTAAAAGTGCTAGAACATCTACTAAATTGCGCTCTATCAATATATCGATGTACTCTTCTTCCCAATACCAAAACTTGCATCCATTCTACACAATAAAATTTTAAGTTAGCACAACTAGTCTAATCCGAGAGCACAACCAAAGATTTGGTCGAGTTCTTCCTCCTTTTGTCGACATGTGGGACATCCAGCATCGAGGTCGTGTCCTGCAAGAAAATGGAGTGGTAGTTGAAGCCACGTGATGTGCATCTTGGGTTAAACTGTAAATAGAGTCTTACTACTCTTGAGTAACTCCAAAAGCGGCCACCTAAGATCTTTATTGGATTTGTTTTTCATCACCAGCACATCAAGGTGAAAGCTGTGCAGGTTCACTGGGTCCTCTTGCGTTTTCACTGACACGTGGGACCGCATATGACCAAACAGACGATGGGCTCCGCGCGTCTGCTGGCTGGCTGAGAAGAGAGATAGAGGAGGGTTGAGCACGGACTCCAGGAAATTTGTTCTACGTAACCAGCACCTCGATATAGGCTCGATATAGTGGGGTGGCATGGGCCATAACTAGCATTCACGTCTAGCAGTACGACACACGCCACCCACACGATTCCCATACGACACCAATTTTCTGGAGTCCGTGCTACAGCCATCTCTTCTCCCTCCTATTTTCTCAGCCATGGCGTGGTGGGCGCGGTGGAGGTTTGCCCATAGTCGGTTTGCTCAACTGTGGTCCCACTTGTAAGTGAAAATGCAACACAGCACGCATTCCCCCTTGAGCGGTGTGCCGGACCAATCGTGTGGGCAGCGGGGTGCGACGCGAACACGGCAAGCTTTTCCTTTTGAACTTGTAACTTGTAAAATTTGGTTCTGCTCCATGGCGCGACCGATAGATAGAAATAACGATTTTCCCTTGAGTAATGAGAAGTTAGGTTATGGCGCGGTTCATGCATGGAGTACGTAGAAAAATTATGAAGTTGATGCGAAAGGTAAGATAATTACTAGTAGTACCATATACTACTACATGGATTCGACGAAAAGATAAAGATACATACAGATCCATCAACGACATCCTCGCGCCCTAGTTCGCCTGGTCACCAACCGACGTGTGAGGAGTAGCAGCGTTGGCAGCGAGCTCAACGTGCTTCTGAACAATGCCGTCCAAGGTTGCCCTGAGGGTCAAGAAGGCCAGCAACCTATCGTCCTCCTCTGGCACGTAGTAGTCCTTGTGGGCGATTTGCGCGTAGACGTGGGTGATTATGTCGATGGTGTCTTGCTGCGCCAGGCGTTGCGCGGCGAGCGCGACCTCGAGGTGGACATTCTCCGGCGCGACAGCGGGCAGTCACAAGGCCACCAGTGCGTCAAAGAGGTTGTCACCATAGAGGTCGTTGAGGGTGGCGGGCATCGCAGAGCCTGGGCGCGTGGGCTGGAAGCGTATGTCAAGGTTGTCCGCGAGCTTCTTGACAATGGTGAACTTGTCGAGGAAGCCGACAAGGACCTTGTCGAACAAGGAGACGAAGCTGTCGTCCAAGCGGCCTCTCACCCTGGCAGCCTCAAGCATGACCTGGAGACATTCCTCGGTGCCGGGATGCAGGCCGGCGTCGTGGACCATCTGGCACAGCCGGCTGATGCTTGCGCTCATCGCCTCCATGGGTCTAGCTTCTAGGCAACTGATCTTGCGATTGGACAGCACATGCATCTTCGACAACAGAAGCAAGGTGAGGAAATAGTGTGTGGTTGTTTGCAACCGAGAGAGAAAGACTCCTAGCACGTGGCCAACAGGGGTCTGACAAGCAAGGGAGAGAGGTTGAGAGAGACGTACGGAGAAAATGCAAACATGGGGAGGAGAGAGTGTATGTTTGTGATAGAGAGATCCCCTGGAGATCATGATGGGACTACATGGGTGGGAGATCGGGTGACAAGGTGTGTGCGTGATAAAAGATACCCCGAGAGATATCGAGATAGACGTATGGATGGAAGGAGACAATACGTGTGTTCCTGATGACTAGTAGAGATAATCATACTTAAGGGAGAGTGCGTGCGCCTATGATGGAGTGAGGGATTATGGTACTTAGGGGGTGCGTGTCCAATAGAGAGAGAACAAGGGCGGAGAGTGTTGGATGGGTCTATGTGTAGCGTGAGCGAGACATGTGTATGTGTGAACCAGGGAGATATAAAGTTTGAGAGATATAGAGGGGCCCCGATAAGGCTGAGTGGTGCGTCAGATAGCTCAGAGGGGGAAAGAGATATTCCATCTGCTCGATAATGAGTGCATGTAAAAAAATTTAGAAGTCAAACTTTGGAACCATTGATCAGGTTTACGCAAATGTTATTTATATCTACAATACCAAAGATACATCATATGAAACTACATCTCATGATGAATCTAATGGTATATGTTTGCCGTTCTAGATGTAAATGTTTTTCTCCACGTACATGGTCAAACTTTGTGATGTTTGACTTTTCAATAAATCTATATGCTATGGACCGAAGAGAGTGCCTAAGTCGAGATAGATCAAGTGCGTGTGAAGGAGAATGAGTGAGTGTGCAAAAAGAGTATGTGTGTGAAAGAGAAAGGGACAACAAACGATAAATTAGAGAGAGTGTGTGTTTTTTGTTTCTTATGCAAACATATCACGCATGCATCTCCGAGATAGAAAAGTGAGGAGAGGAGATACACGAAGATAGCTAGTGCGCAATTGTTTGAAACGGAGAGAGACACCCCTATAGCACATGTCCAATAGAGGTCTGGCCAACAAGGTACAAAGGTCGAGAGGGACACATGGAGAACATGGACGCATGGGGAGGGAGAGAGTGTGTGTTTGTGATACAGAGATCCCCTCGAGATCGTGAGGGGACTTAAATGGGTGGGAGATCGAGGGAGGTGCGTGCGAGATAGAAAGATGCCCCGAGAGAAATCGAGATAGACCATGCACATGTTTGTGTTGGAGACTAAGATTAGCTAGTCATATACATATAGGGGGGACTGCGTGTGCCTACATTTGAGTGAGAGACCATCATACTTGGCTAGGCATGAGATTGTGTGTGTGTGTGTGCGTGTGAGATGGAGAGAGAACGAGGGTGAGAGATAAAGTTTTAGATGGGTCTATCGAGTGCGAGTGAGATATGCATGTGTATGTGTGACCCAGGTAGATGGAGAGTTTGAGAGAGAGAGGGAAGAACTCCGAGACGACAGAGTGGTGCGTGAGAGAGTTACGGGCAAGAAGCCAAGGAATTTGTGTGCGTACGATGAGTGCATCCAAGATATTTAGCTTGGACTAGAGAATCGTACATAGTGTGCGAGAGAGACCTATAGATGGAGTATATATGCATGCGAACTAGAAAGACCCCCCCCCCCCACACACACACACAAAGAGAGAGAGAGAGAGAGAGAGATGTGTTATAGGAAGGATAGGGAACCAAAGGAAAATAAGGAACAGGGGAGAGGGACACAGCAAGGCCGATGGGGATGGGGAACTCGTTGGGGGAGGGACCAACAAGGTTTGTGTGTTGGATGTGTGCGACGGAATTGAAGATTGTCGGCGAGGGAGAGAGAGAGAGAGAGAGCAGGAGTCCGGGGAAGGGGGTCGCATTTTATGCATCAAAGACTGATATAAACCATGTTTCGATATAAACTTGCATTCAAATATTTAAATTGGAGAACATGTTGTCTGCAATCCACACATGAACGGAGATATGCGTATATCAAACAAGTTCATTAATTTGACTCTCAACATGTTCATGGAGTACTATAATACTGTACAACATGCTACTCGATTGAGGTGTTTAATTTTGGATTTAGTTCACTATTTTGACCTGGTGAACGAGCTATTTCATTGAATCGAGATATTTTATTTTGGGTCTGATTCCCGTTTTTGAGTGGGTCAACTATTTTTCATATAGTAAATCGCTAGCAACGAGCATGTAAAATAACATTACTCCCGAGCATCATCTCTCCATCTAAAAAAGAAGTGGCAAGCTAATATTTCAAAATTTGATTCAAATCGACTTGGTAAGGTAGACGTGGATGCTCCTTCTCCCAAAATTTGAACGAACCGTTAAACACCCTCTGCTCGGTGGAATTCGCCTGAGCAAATAAATGGGAGACGCGAAATTACGGGCCTATGTGGGACACGCATCAATTGGCCCGTTGTACATTGAGGGTAGGTTCGTAACTTCATCCAAGCGCGCCTTCTCCTCGGCCAAAATGACATGTGTCGAATAATTCATAAACCATGGTCGGCAAAACACCCTCTCCTCTCCCGAAGTAGCTCGCGCCCACTATTTCAAAACACGCTCTCTTCGCCCGAAATCCCTCGCGCCCACTATATTTCAAAATACGCCCTCCTCGCCCAAAATCGCTCGCGCCCACTATATTTCAAAACACGCCCTCCTCGCCCGAAATCGCTCGCGCCCACTATATTTCAAAACACGCCCTCCTCGCCCGAAATCGCTCGCTCCTAGTATATTTCAAAACACGCCCTCCTCGCCCGAAATCGCCCGCGCCCACTATTTGGGAGAAGCAAAGTTATTGTACTATCCCTGACCCTTAGTACACAGACCCAAGCCGAGAAGCCTAAAGGCAGGGGTAGAACAGTAACCCCCCCCCACACACACACACACACACATTTCAAACAAATGCGTCCTTAAGACATGATTCCCCCTCCCAATTCCCCATTCATACCTCGTGGGCGCCAAATCACCTTCTCCCTGGAAGCTCCCTTCTCCAGAGCCGCGAAACCTCAGCCCCTCCTCCATGGCGCCCCCCACTGCACCAAATTCAAAGCCGCCCTCCTCTCTAATCCCAGAGACGTTGTCCATTTGCCGTCGTGCACTGGGCCGTGTGCCTCTTACTCCGTGCTGCCGGAGCTGCCTCGACGACGGCCGCTGAACCATACTGGAGCCCATTCACCCCCGCCGTTGTTCACGGTGCCGGAGCGGCTCCAACTTTGGACCCGTCCAGAGCCCCGGCGCTGCTTCCCCGTTGTCTCGACCATCGTGACATCTCTACTTCCCTACCGCCGGTAGCCACCGCAACCGCGCCGGCCTCACCGACTAGGCAGCTGGAGCTGCCTACTTCATCGGGCCACCAGATAGGTCGCACCCTCATCTCATATCACTTTATTTAGGCGTCAGTTGTCTGAATTTTTATTCTGGGTCAATCGATTCCTAATGGGAAGCAACACCCCTCGAGCCGGCGGAGCTCCTAGGCTGCCGGTTGGCTGGTGTCTAACGTAAGGGTGCGGGGGCGCAAGTTCACCGCGGAAGCAACGCTTAGATGGCTATCTTAGAGTTGCGTGGGTTGAAGGTACTGCCACCGCCGGATCTGGATGACAGCGAGTTTTTGTGGATTGGCCCGGGGTCGGTGCAACCACGGCAGTGCGGTGGGGCGGAGAGTGGGGTTTTGGTCAGGGCCACGGACGGTGGAGGCAGGCTGCTCTGCCGGTGGTCGCTGGCTCTTCGGGGAAGATTTCGAATAGTGTCAGCCGAGAGGCACAAGACGGCCGTCAAGCCATCCGGCATAGATCGAACAGTACCAAAATAAAATAAAATCATATAACCCTAATTTAGTCTTCAGTCAACAGATGTGTGACCACTCTCGTACCTTGTTGTT
Source organism: Triticum urartu (assembly GCF_003073215.2). NCBI lineage: Eukaryota > Viridiplantae > Streptophyta > Magnoliopsida > Poales > Poaceae > Triticum > Triticum urartu. The sequence continues at coordinate 491,997,697 of NC_053025.1, read as the reverse complement.
GATCTCTGAGGGTATTTCTTCAGATCACAGAGATGTGTCATTCTTCACATTATGCATTTTCTGCATCTTTAGCCGCATCGTCTTCTGACTCACCGCAGCTGCTCCAACAAGGGAAGCATGCACCAGAAGGGAGCTATAGTCCCCACTCAACAGTTCCCTGCATCGAATGCGCGTGCCCGACATGGACAGCCACAACAACTACAGGGCCACCGACAAGTCAGCACATGACGCTCACTCCTATGGATGGTGACTAGATAGGTTGTACCCTCATCTTACTTGTGTGCAACATTTATGGATTTGTTATTCATCTAAGCATTCAAAATAGATTATCACATTTCACAGTATATTCATGCTGATCTCTTATGGGTCTTGTTCGGGAGTTAACGTTGTTGCATAGTTCATCTAAGAGACTTGTTCTTTAGGTAACACTCTTCCATAGTTATCATCCATCAGCCAATGCTATCCCACAGGCTGGTGATTATAGTATTATACCACTTCTAGTATAACATATGTTGTTCCTTAATACTTTTGTGTGCCATCTAGTTAATCTCAAGTACAAACGATACATATTCTGTAGCTTTCATCTGAGTTCTCCCTTTAGTTTTTGAGACCTGTTGCTGCTAGTTAACCCAGTCCTACTATTTATATTGTCTCCACAGGCACTCATTACATAGATCTAATTAGTAGTTGTCTTCCATGCATGTAAGATATAATTGCACACACTGATTTATCCACAAGAACCTCACAGAGCAATGTAACGGCCAACAAACTTGATGTCAATGATACCCAATATGATGGAACATGTAAAGGAAGTTCTTCACAAGACTTGCAGAAAGATGATGAATCCTATTCACCCCAAAAGGTCCTTGCTCTAACTTGGCCCTTGATATGGGTACAGCATGCATATAATGTCCTGGAGTGCATCTACTCTGTTGCAATGCCTTGTGCTTCGCCTGTTGATCATGCATGTAAATATGGCATGCTTTCCTGTTTTTCAGTTCCTATTCCATTAATGATAACATGTTTTGAAATTCAAGTACTATCATTATACTCTATCGCAATGCCATCTGCTTAGTCTGGACATCATGCTTCTCAATATCTTATGCATTGTTATTCATCAGTATGTACTTCATCTGTCTACCATACCATGTTCTTTTTTTACATTGAAGTGTTGTTCTAGTGGTCTCTTGCAATGCCATCTTAGTTTCCCAATCATACACGCATATGTTGCCTTAGTGTTTTTCTGTAATGTATTCCGCTAGCATACAGTTTTACATTCAAGTAGTGATTTTTTACACTATTATCCTATCGTATCCCCAGATCTTACATCATACTCCCTCCATCCGGATTACATGTCGCAGAAATGGATAAAACTGGATGTATCTAGAACTGAAATACGCCTAGACCCATCCATTTATTTCCGAATGGAGGAAACACATGTCAATATGTCATTCCTTTCTATTCTTCAGTACCTATTCCATCTTTGTTGTAGCATGTTTTATAATTGAAGCACCATTTTTCTATATAAGGCATGCAAGGGGAAGACGGCTATGTTAGAATTTAAAGGGTTACAAACCAGGTCTTTGCAAAAGATCCAAACACCAGGAGATAATAAACCAACTCCAGTTTTCATAGATACTTCTCCAGCACAGAAAAACCCAACTCCCACTGATAATAAGAAGATTCTAGTGGCCAAAGAACTAGTCTGCTCCAGTCCAGCAAAAATATGTCAACTCCATTCTAAGAAGCGTGTGCGTATCCTCGCATCATGAAATTTTATAGCATTCTGATCATATTTTCTACATGTTTATTACCCATCTCTCTTTTAGAAAATAAGGTTAAACGATAGAAGATTCCCTCCATTGGGATCATATTCGAGGAAAGTATCTTGCGGGAATTCACTGTGCTCCAATGCTGATGTAAGTACCTGTTGTATAACACTATATTTTTATCAGCATGTATTTTGTTAATCGGTGTGAATCGAACCTCTATCTGATCTAAATTTAGTTGTAGCAAAATGTTAAAGGCGACAATGTTGATTTTTGTAAGGAAAACTGCCTGGTAGTTTTGCATACTGAGCTGCATGAGTGTACTATCTCATATCATGCACATTACTGAATTGTAGTGCTGCTCTGGTTGCCCATTCATTCATTGTGTCAATGTTGCTTTCGTATTACCTTACCTGGCTGATGATAGATGTGCCATATTGTGTTAATTTGGTGTAGGCTGGTGTGGTCTGGTTGCCCAAACGTTCGTTGTGTCAATGTTGCTTTCCTATTATCTAACCTGGCCAATGATAGCAATGCTAGTATGTTAATTTGGTGCAGGCTGCTGAAGATAAGAAGACAAACTTTGAAAACAGCAAGGCAACCTGTTGTTTCTTTCATATAAATCTAGGCCAGGTAATATGGCAATAACTCATGATTAATCTGTTTGGTTCCCCTCCTAATTTATGTTATGATGCAGTGGTTGAGACACTCTCCACTATAAAAAATGCAAGCCTGCCAAAATCGCCATTTGAATCTATTCAGTTTCCTCTGTCTCGAATGCAACAGAAAAAATGTATGTTTGTGAACCAATTAATGGTTGAAGCAATGATGGAAATGGTGGAGGAATCAGAGCTGCACATTCGTGAGCAACAACAACTGATCAATGTTTTTAGAGACAGTGTAGCAAAGCAGCAAGAACTTTCCCACATGTTTATGGGCGTCATCCGCACTAAGGTTGCAGATTGTGACGTTGTAGATCGTTAGGTTCTGTTCATTTATTTGCGCTGGCATCAATCTTTGATTGCCTAGTGGATGTAATTTCCTGTAATATATGCTGGATGTGCAACATTTTTCCCCGCACCTTTGCTTGATCGGTTTTGGTCCTGTGCATAATTGCTCGTCGTAATGGGCACAAATTATCTAATTGGGCCTAAAGACATGTATGAACTTTAGTGGGCCCATTACGTTAATGGGCCATTACCAGGCCAAAAGTTAATGGTCGGCCCTCTTACCTCCCGGGTCGTTAACAGGCCGACATCGAAGCGGGCAATAGGTGTACCCATTTGATTTCACAGGCCGTTAACAGGCTGTTACTAAGGTCGGGCTACATATGGCCGAACACTGAAAGAGACAGTGGGCTCATACTGGACCATGAAGAGCATGGGCCGCTAAGAGGCCGAAAGTCAGGTCGTACTATAAATAGCCCAACTGTGTTGTGGGCCTTTAGCAGGCCGAAAGAGAAACCGGGTTGGTATTGGACCATGAAGCGCATGGGCCATTAAAAGGCCAAAACTCATGTCCGACTACAAATGGCCCAAATCATTTATGGGCCGTCAACAGGATGAAAGACACACCGGGTCAGGAATTGGCCCAACACTTAAATGGGTCGCTGAAAGGCCAAAACTAAGGTCCGACTACAAATGGCCCAACTCATTTATGGGTTGTCAATAGGCTGAAAGACACACCGGGTCAGAAATTGGCCCAACACTTAAATGGGTCGCTAAAAGGCCGAAAGATGTACATCCTGAAAATTGGCCCATTCAATTAACAGGCCAAAATCACATCGGGCCAATATTGAGCCCAAATATATAGCGAGCTGTTAACAGGCTCAAACTGACAACGTGTTGCAATGGTGTCAAATCCTTAATGGGTCGTTGACAGGCCGAATTGGCACATATCGTATGGGCCGTGGGCTTAAATGGACCTGACACAAGTAGGTCTTATATGGGCTGGCCTAGTAATTTTTACTGGGCCGGCCTTTTTCACCGGAATGGGCCACTGTTGGGTCGTGCCACGTGTCGACCAATCATAGGCGCCTCCTGTCTAATGAGTGGATGACATCTGTCCCAACGGTGAGCCAACGCGTGTTTCCTCCGGCCAATGAGAATTTTACACGTGGAAAATCCTCATTGGTCCGGGCTGTTAACGGGTTATCTGATCCAAAACCAGACCCGATAGCTTAACGGTGACCCGTTATGGTGGATGCCATGTGTCGGTCACCCTTGACGAAAGCACTTTCATGACACGCCATTTATCGTCAAGGAAGTGGACACTTCCGTGATGATAATTTTGGTAATGTCATGGAACACTTCTACGACAGCACAGGTATGACTGTCTTGATTCTGTCATAAAATCGTCATGGATGTACATGCATGAGAAAAAATGTGACCTACTGTGACAAACATGTATCATCACGGAAGTGTATATTTTTGTAGTGCTTGGAGTTGATCGTGAGATTCTTTGAAGCTAGCATGAGCACCCTTCAAGACTTTGTGAGCCTTGTCGAGTATATCAAACTCCTCCTTGAGTCTAGCAAGATCAACCCCAAATTTGGCCATCTCGAAATTGAGCACACGAGATACAACAAGTGCATGATCAAGATATTTCTTTAATTTAGCATGATCATCTTTTGTGACTCCTCGAGAGCCAAACTATGACCACGCTCTTCCTCAAGAGCATTAGAGAGACCCAATATCTAGTCACAACTATGTCCCTCCATCTTAGAGATGGTGTCTTCGTGAGCCTCGATCATGGCATTGGCTTCCCCAAGTTGTTCCAAGAGAGCAACAAAGTGCTTCTTGGATTTACTGTTGAGCTTACTCATAAAAGACTCAAGCTCATTTTCTTCCTCATTAGACCCCTCACTTGCGTCAATGCAATCCATCAAAGAGGGATTAGTAGTGATGGTAGTTTTGATTTTGGGGGGTACCTTGTTGGTGGCTTGGTCCATGAGGCTCTTAGCGGTGATGTTCTCGTTGGGTGAGTCGAAGAGGGACACCCGTGGAGTTCTCGCAATGGCAACGGAGGCCATGGCAACTGTCTCACCGTCTTCATCATCGTCATCATCCTCATTGTACTCTTCTTGTGCCACCAACCCCTTGGGAGGAGTCTTCTTGGTGAAGTTGCTCTTGTTGGGGAAGGACTTGACCTTGTCTTTTCAGATGAGCTTGCCACCATTGTCTTCCCTCTTCTCATATGAGCACTCCACAACAAAATGACTCACATTGCCACAATTATAGCAAGTCCTCACACGTTGCTTGGCCTTCACGCCACTTGAGTTGTTCTTGTTGAAGTTGGGCCTTGTGTTCTTCTTGCTCCAAAATTGCCTTGAAGCGAGATCCATGTGTTCATGATAAGCATATTTCGTATCTTCGGGGTTGCTCTCCTCTTCTTCCTCTTCATCATCTTCTTCCACACTGGCCTTGGCCTTCAAGGCAAGGTTGGGCTTCTTTGCTCTTTCAGAATGCAACACCGCATTGTCGGTGGTCTTGTCCAAGATCCTCATAGCCACAAACTCATCCAACACTTCACTTGAGGACAAGGTGTGGAAGTCCGGCCTTTGACGGATGACAGAGGACATGGCCTTGTGGTAAGGAATCATGGCCTTGAGGAACTTGCGCTTGATCCAATTGTCATTTGTATCCTTGCTCCCATGATCTTGGAGTGAGACCGCGAGAGTGGTTAATCTTTGGTAAAGCTCACGAGGTTCGTCGTCTTCATTCATTGCAAACTCATCGGCTTCATCTTGCACCACTTCATACTTGGAGCGTTGAATGCTTGTGCTTCCCTTGTAAAGGGAAACAACATGGTGCCATGCTTCCTTGGCCATGGTGAAAGGTCGAAGATGTGAAATATCTTCAGAAGGAATTGCATCTTGGATGATGAATAGAGCATTCTCGTTGAATTGATGATCTGCAGCTTCTCTAGGGGTGAAGTTGCTTGGGTCATGCGGATAGAAACCTTGCTATGATTCTCCAAAGATTAGTATTGACATGATTTAAATGACGTTTGAAGCGATAGACCCAATAGTCAAAATCCTCATTTTTCACAATCTTAGGAGGAGAACCCGCATGATTTAAATGAGTGGAGGGAACCGGTCCTCCATAAGTAAGAGGAGGTTCAACATGGGCAAAGATGTCGTTTCCACTTTTACCACTAGACAAAGGAACTTTATCACTAGAAGCTTCACTACTGCGGGATGGTCCAAACGTGACACTACGATCAGAGATCCTTCGACGAAACTGTGTGTGATGCCATAATCGCAAACGGGGGTGTAAAACCATCAAAAAAGTGCAAAACGTTTGCGATGACGGATGCATCAAACACGGTTCAGATTTTAGTTGCGTGTGCGATGCAGGGCATATGGTTTAGTTCAATTAACTGTGTGGGACGAGGAGGAACAAAAGAAACGGGCAGCCAGATGAAGGCATGTGCGAAATATAGCATACGGTTCACTAGGATGAACTATGTGTGATTAGGCAACACAATGGAAACGGTTCAATTGAAGAAGATATGTGTGATACACAGCAAACAAATCCGTAATCAGAAATGTGTGCGAAGACCAATAATAACACAGACGATTGCTGCTAATAAGCCATGTGATTTGCTCTGTCTATAGTAGAATAACATGTATCTATATAATTGAAATAAACATCCAATTACATAAGTGACTATACATATCATTTGCACACACCTCAATAAACAATTGTGTGCATTCTAAAGTAGGAGAAATGATCGTCTAGTCATCTACTTCTTGTGACACTCCCGCCACTGCTATGTGGCTCGATCCCTCGTCTGGGTCAGGAAGAAGACAGTTCCTCATGTCAATGATCCGCCTGTACATCTCGTAGCTTCTGTACGCGCCCATGGCCGCGTACTTGACATGTTGTTCATCCAGTCTCTTATGCCACACACTGTGCCAGGCATTCATGTCCTTATTGCTCTCATTCTTCATCTTCATGTACTAGGGGTCGATGATGGCCGAGGCGCGGTCAACCAGGGAGTTCAGTTTGTTTTTGTCGCTGCCCCAGACCTTGTAGTGGCTTTGGATGTTGACAAGATTCAGGCATTTCAAGCACGGAACCTTGAGCGCTTTTAGATCGTTGGTGGTGTCGACCGTAGTGAAACTGTAGTCGGAGCTGTTGATAAACCTGGAGAAACGCTCGCAAGGCGTTGTGGCTAGGTGGTAGTGGTAGACGAGGATGTCATGTCATACACACAACTGGGCGATGGCAACCTTCTGATCGTGCCCGGCACGACCCATGGTGTACTCGAGGTCGAAGCCGACCACTTGGTACTTGTCCTCGGCAAGGAACTTCTCCATAGTTTGGATGGAGCTCTCCATCAAGACTGGATCGTTCATGTACACCACCGAGAGAGCCTTCCCCTCACATGGGTGTCCACGATGTGTTGCGTGGTGAACTGCCCGACATTGTCGTAGTCGGCCGCTGGAAGCGCCATTGGAGCCACGGGGAGCGCCATTGGAACCGCTGGATGTCCTCTCTATATGTGTCCTCATGGGTGTGCTTATTGTGTCATGTGAGACGAGAGATGAAGATAAATGGCCGTAGGAATAAAAGGGGGTCGGGCGGCGTGGATTCTCGGCGCGTCCGCATGGCAGTTTTTGCAGCGGGTAACTGCATCATCGCGCCGCGCCCGGCACAACCGCATGCACACGAACATGCATGATCGTGCACCGGCCCCAAACACTCGCAGTGCGCGTGGAGGAACGAGGGTAGAGCACCCGGAGGGACGCGAGAGCAGAGCGCGCGCAGTGGGATGCGAGAGCAGAGCGGGCGCAGTGGGATGCGAGTAAAGCGCGCCGCGGCCGCCTGATCCAGAAGCAACCACACGCATAGAACAGTTGAACGCGCATGAATTGGTCGCCTACAAGCCGGCCGACAGTTGTGTTGCTGCGTAGAGAGAGATCGTGTTCTACCACCTCCGTCTAGTCTATAGTCCCCTTTACATTTTGTGCCATACTTTGCCCTCAAATTTAACCAAGAAAATGTTAATGCCTGTTATAAAAATTATATAATTGGAAACTATGTTCAAATACGAATCCAACTATATAATCTTTGGTGACATGCATTCGTATTTTATTAGTTAAATCATACTTATAAACCAGGACGGGTGTATATTAGGTAATTAAATCGCAAACATTTTTCCGTATGTGTACGTGGCCTTTCGTCCTCCTCTCGCATGTCTTGTCACCCCACTGCCACAGACGGCTTACAGCGCAAGCTTCCGCAGCGCGCGGGGGTGTTCTTTTGGCCAAACGGTGGCGCCAATGAATCGTCGGTGAGCTCGTTCCCGTGCAAGCTTCTCGCCTGACTCAGTGAAATCCCCCAAAATCCCAATGCTTACCGGCCTGCTATAAAAACCCTCCCATCCGGCGATTCCTACATCGCATTTTCCGCTCCCTTCCTGTAGCTTATCTTATCTGCTTCTCCCACAATCGCCAATGGCACCGGTCCATCTTCGTCGCTCAGCCACTCTGTCGTCATCAGAGGACAGCTCCAGCTGGGAGGCTACACTGTGGTGGCGGCACGGTCCCTGGCGTAGTCTAGTGCACGTGGCGTCCCTGTTGGGTGTGCGCGGAACACCCACCACACACTCCGCCGGGGCCCGTCAGCAGTTGTTGCCGGCCGCCGTTGCCCCCACACCACCGTCAAAAGCCAGGGCCATCGCCCACTCTGCCGCCGCGGCCCGAAGGCGGGAGGTGGCCGTCGTGGCCGCCACCCCACTGCCGGCCACCGTGGCCATCACCCGCTCCGCCACCATGGCCTGAAGGCGGGAGGTGGTGGTCGTGGCCGCCACCGCATCGTCGGCCGTCGTGGCCGCCGGCCCACCGTCGACCGCCAGGGTCATCACCCGCTCCGCCATCGCTACCCAAAGGCGGGAGGGGGAGGTGGATGTCCGCACGTGCGTCAGCTACCTTGCGCGCTACACCGAGTTCCTGTGGGAGGAGGAGGAGCGCCTCGTCGAGCATGCAAAGAGCCTTACTGCCACTGTGGCCGTAACACACGCCACCTCAGAGGCGAGGAATCAGGAGATCTACGGGGAGAACCACCGCTTCAAGAGGGGTCATCTGGAGCGGCAGAGGGCGTTCGAGGTGAGTGCTGCTGAAGCTGCAATAGTGGCAGGCACCGTATTGCGGTTGCCCAGCTCATCGGTAGGATCCTCCTCCGCTGCCTCTTACTGAGCGCGCTCGGTAGAGGAGAGGCAGTCGGAAGTTGTACAAAGCCCCTTTGCAGTAGTAGTAGTAGTATTTAGGGGCTATTTTGTTCAGTTCATCTGACTATAGATGTGGTGGAATTGTACAACGTACTTAAAATTAGCTAGTATATATAGTTGAACTAGCTATTTCAGTATGTGATTGGAAATAATTGGGGAAAAGTTTGGTCGGTTCAGCTGTCGAGTTGAACTGTTTTTATAAATTAAGACCGAATGCTTAATTTATGAATGAAATCTATGCTTAATTACTGAATTTTAGTTGCAAAAATTAGATACTGCTAGTGATTTTTATTTTCATATTTTGACAAATCGCAGTGTTACAAGGTTGAGAAATGGCAATGTTACCAGATCAACAAATGTCAATCTTTCCAGTTTGACAAATGGTAACATACCCAATATGACAGATGCAAATTGCACCAAATTTTTTGTAAGTGGTGGCAAGTGGTGGCACACGGGTCATCCAAAAGAACCGTTTGCATTGAAGAGATGCACAAATCCTGCTCTCACTTTGCATCATGTCGTCCCGGGGTTGACGGGTGTGGGGCGGGAGAACGGCAGCTGGCGGCACTGAGAGGTACCATTCGACGGCGGCGTCCCATGCCGCTGAGGGGGGGCGCGTGCACGGAGAGGAAGGCGGGCGGCCATGGAAGTCAAAGGGCTCGCTTCCCAGTGAGCCTGCGCATTCGAGGCCAGCTTGCACTCCTCTCGGTCAGCCTACGCACTGGACTGCACTCGCACGCCCCCCGTTCAGTCAAGGTCAAGCAGCTGTCCAAAAGGCACCTCCTACAGCCATTAAAACCAAGGCACGTGGCAACACGTGAATGGTTAACCGAACGCACACGGTTTGTATTATACAAACATTTGAGATATTAAAGTGGCAGCTATTTTTTTCAAAATGCCTTTCTTGGCTGTCATTATTCGAGTGTGCCTTCGTTCAAAATGGACAGGAAAAATACCACATCATGTCTGGTGCTATTCCATGATAGCATGTCAAGTTTCATGAATTTCATATGAGTTTTGAATTTACTAGAATTTAAAAACCATGCATCTCAATGTTTTGCCGGCAATCAATGATGCCCTGGTGTTTGAATTCATTCCCATTTCTTGCATGGGACCTAAGCATTCACCCAAGGACAGATTTTATTTTTCAACCAATTTATGTGCACTAGAGCATGTGCATGTAGTTCAAATTATAATTATCCACATAAATGCATTGAAAACTCGGTTAATGCATAAAAATGTCCAAACGAACCCCGAAAAATCACAAAAATTGACACAACATTCATGTTGTTCTATGTTGACACGAGAAAAAAATTGGAAGCAATAAGAGGCAATGGATATCGTTTCATCCCCAAAGGTGGGACGTTCCCTACCAAAACCATCATGCTTGTCATGAGAATCTCTGGTTTGTGAGAAGCATATACCGAAACCTGCCCCAAACGGGAAAAAAAATTTACCACGACATGTTGATGCCGCTCCATGAAAGCATGCCAAGTTTCATGAATTTCAGACGAGTTTTGGATTTACTAGAATTTAAAAACCAGGCATCTCAATGTTTTGCCGGCAATCAACGGTGCCCTGGTGTTTGAAATTCATTCTCATTTCTTACATGGACCTAAGAATGCACCCAAGGACACAGATTTGATTTTTCAACCAATTTATATGCATTTGAGCATGTGCATGTAGTTCAAATTTGAATTATGCACATAAATGCATTGAAAACTTAGTTAATGCATCAAAATGTCCAACGAACCCCGAAAGATCACAAAAATTGACACAACACTCCTGTTGTTATATGTTGACACGAGAAAAAAGTTGGAAGCAATAAGAGGCAATGGATATTGTTTCGTCCCCAAAGGTGGGACGTTCCCTACCCAAACCATCATGCTTGTTGTGAGAAACTCTGGTTTGTGACAAGCATATACCCAAACCTGCCCCAACTGGGACAAAAAATTTACCACGACATGTTGATGCCGCTCCATGATAGCATGCCAAGTTTCATGAATTTCATGAGTTTTGGATTTACTAGAATTTAAAAACCAGGCATCTCAATGTTTTGCCGGCAATCAACGGTGCCCTAGTGTTTGAAATTCATTCCCATTTCTTGCATGGGACCTAAGCATGCACCCAAGGACACATATTTGATTTTTCAACCAATTTATGTGCACTGGAGCATGTGCATGTAGTTCAAATTTGAATTATGCACATAAATGCATTGAAAACTCAGTTAATGCATAAAAATGTCCAAACGAACCCTGAAAAATCACAAAAAATCACACAACACTCATGTTGTTCTATGTTGACACGAGAAATTTTTTGGAAGTAATAAGAGGCAATGGATACCGTTTCGTCCCCAAAGGTGGGACGTTCCCTACTGAAACCATCATGCTTGTTGTGAGAAGCTCTGGTTTGTGAGAAGCATATACCCAAACCTGCCCCAAATGGGACAACAATTTTACCATGGCATGTTGATGCCACTCCATGATAGCATGCCAAGTTTCATGAATTTCAGACAAGTTTTGGATTTACTAGAATTTAAAAACCAGGCATCTCAATGTTTTACCGGCAATCAATGGTGCCCTGGTGTTTGAAATTCATTCTCATTTCTTGCATGGGACCTAATTATGCACCCAAGGACACGGATTTGATTTTTCAACCAATTTATATGCACTGGAGCATGTGCATGTAGTTCAAATTTGAATTATGCACATAAATGCATTGAAAACCCAGTTAATGCATAAAAATGTCCAAATGAACCCCGAAAAATCACAAAAATTGACACAACACTCCTGTTGTTCTATGTTGACACGAGAAATTTTTTGGAAGTAATAAGAGTCAATGGATATTGTTTCGTCCCCAAAGGTGGGACGCTCCCTACCCAAAACCATCATGCTTGTTGTGAGAAGCTCTGGTTTGTGAGAAGCATATACCCAAACCTGCCCCAAATGGGACAATTTTTTTACCACGGCATGTTGACACCGCTCCATGATAGCATGCCAAGTTTCATGAATTTCAGACGAGTTTTGGATTTACTAGAATTTTAAAATCAGGTATCTCAATGTTTGTGACCGAGTGACGGTGGCAGGGTGTTTGACATTCATTCCCATTTCTTGCATGGGACCTAAGCAGGCAACCGAGGACATAGATTTAAATTTTCAACTAATTTATATGCATTAGAGCATGTGCCTGTACTTCAAATTTTAATTATGCACATGAATGCACAGAAAACTCAGTTAATGTATAAAAATGTCCAAGCAAACCCCGAAAAATCCCCAAAATTGACACAACACTCCTATTGTTCTATGTTGACACTAGAAAAAAATTGAAATCAAGAAGAGGCAACAGATATCGTTTCGTCCAGAAAGGTGAAACGTTCCCTACCAAAACCATCACACTTGTTGTGTGAGAAGCTCTGGTTTATGAGAAGCTTATTCCTAAACCTGCCCCAAATGGGACAAAAATTTTACCACGACATGGTGATGCCGCTCCATGATAGCATTAAGTTTCATGAAGTTCGAATGAATTTTGGATTTACTGGAATTACAAAAGCAAGTACGTCGATGTTTTCTAGAGAGCCACGGCGCCGTGGTGTTCAAATTTCATCCCCATGTCTTGCATGGGAGATAAGCATAAACCCATGGACACATATATGATTTTACAACCCATGTTGGTGCACCGGAGCATGTGCATGTAGTTTAATTTTGAATTGTGCACCTGAAATGGCTAGAAAACCAATTTAATGTATAAAATGTTCAAACGAACCCTGAATAATTCCAATTCTTTTATGACACACATATACTTGCATGTTCACTCCAGATAAAAGGTCTAGCAATTCAAACACTGTCCATTGCCGCTGTGACCCCATTATGTAATTCAAATCAAGATAAAAAATCAAGTAGATTGCACACAGTTTATTATCACCAACCGTGTGAGATGCAACACAAAATATCCTGGAGCAGGTGTATAGTACGCCTATGGCTTACACGAGAAGGTGCGTCGGCTACAGTCCACAACCGGCGTCTCAAGCACACTAGCTCGCTCCCCAAATATCATTTTCATTGTTTAATCATCGTCGGTGAAAGATGGGCACGTGGACCCGCGTTGTGAGAGCAACTTCGATGGCCCACTCCGGCGAGAGCACAGCCACAGCCGCCATACGCGTGTTAACAAGGTGCATGAGCACGGCCGCAATCTACGACCGGGCGGTCATGGCAGCCCAAATGGCCGTTGTTGCTTCTCATGTGGCGGCGGCAACATCTGGCTCGGGGATAACAACTGGCGAGAGCGGCACAACGGATGTCCGTTCCATAGCGGCGGCCTTAGCCCTGATGGAGGCCGCCCACGACCATGTCGAGGCTGCCCACGCCCAGCTCCTGGCGGTTACCGTACAAATCGAACGAAGCTTCTCCAACAACAGTCGGCAACCCACGGTCAAAGAGCTGACAATCACCGAGAGCGTTCGAGCAGCCGTCCATTCCTCTGCCGCATACCTTGCGACAACGGAGCCCGTCCAAGCCCAGATCGCATCCGCCCACACCCAGCTTGTGGCGGCCTTTTCCAAAGAGATGGCGGACGTGGATGGCGAGATGCTTGCTGAGTATGGTGCGATGGATGCTATGGACCCCCTTCCCCAGGAGACCGTCGGGCGCGAGCTGGACATGGAGGCGGCGGAGGAGATCGACGAGCACCAGTCGTAGTAGTACTCTTTATTTAGTTTAATTAAGAGCGTCGGTCTTTAATTTGTTAGAGTAATGTTTAGGTCAGCTAGCTCTGTTTAATTGCTGAACCTGCTCGATTAAGAAGTTAGTCTCCTTTGTGTACCCAAATTATGCAATAACGTGGATGATCACTGTAACCAAAGAAATTCGAACCAAAATTTTTGACGTTCAAACTCATCACACACGGGTTAAGCTATCTGAATCATTTGTGATGTTCACATATCATACACAGTTCTGAATAAGGGACCGTGTCTGATGACACTTTGCGCGCCAGTTTTTTCGCTGAAGTATTTCCAAATTTTCGACTTCCACGGAAATATCTAACTCCCCACCCCCTCCCCCTTACCAAAAGCCACATTTCCCCTGTTTCCACCTTATTTTCCAAGTTGAAACCTTCACTCCTTGCTTGAAGCGTCGCCGCCTCCTCGCCGATGACCCTCCTTCACGCTGCTCGGCCCCGCCTATCCAGGCAGGTAATCCACACCCGACCCCCATCCTCCTCCTCCTTCCACATCCCACATGCCCCGGCCGCCGGCGTGAGTGCGATACCTTCCACCCAAATCACCGACCCCTCCACTAAATAAGCATGGCCCTAAGCCATGGTGCACGCAGTATAGCCAGGATCTCAAGGAGCATTTGGCAGCGGAGAAGTAAATCGAGGCTGCATGTGCGGATGAGGTCGCGATGGCTGACATTCGTGCCGACCCCCAGATCTTGGAGGAGCACCTTGCCATTTGCTAGCTACGCCGGTTAAGTATGCTCGGTTTACCCATTGCGTGTGTTGCTCCTGCATTTCCTTCACAAATTCTAGTGAATGGTGCTATCTAATTTTACCATGCAATCTGTTGTTGTAGTGTATATGTTCTATATGTCGTGCAGTGTGGTGCTCACTTACTAACTATTTTGTTAATTAGTTGTCATCTTCAGTTAACTGTTTGGTTCAATTCTGCAAATGTGATGTTCAACTCTTTAGGCTGCAATTTTGTATTGTCTTCCATGTGAGAAATAAATTGAATTTATCTTTACAAAATACATGAGAAACGAATACAATTGCTATATTTCCAAGTTGTCAAGCATGCTTGGTTTGGTTATACATTGTGCAATGTGGTGCTCAGTTAATGTTTGGTTCATTTGTGTTTTGGTGTTTAGTTAATTGTTTGGTTCAATTCTGCAATGCGATGTTCAATTGTTGTGGCTGCATTCTGTTATTGTATACCATGTGAGGAATAAATCAAATTGGTTGTACTAAATACATGAGAAACAAATACAATTGCTATATTTCCAAGTTGTTAAGCATGCTTGGTTTGGTTAACTGTCTGATCTTCTATTAGGAGTATGTTATATTGTGCAATGTGGTGCTCAGTTAATGTTTGGTTTATTTGTTGTGGTGTTTAGTTAACTGCTTGGTTCAATTCTGCAATGCGATGTTCAATTGTTGTGGCTGCATTCTGTTATTGTATACCATGTCAGGAATAAATCGAATTTGGCTGCACTTAATACATGAGAACCATATACGAGTGCTATATTTCCTAGTTCCTAGTCATGCTTGGTTTGGATAAATGGGTTTTCCATGTGTCTTGAATTAATCTGATGAATCTGCAATGTGCTTATTTTTCATCAACAAATTTTACTGATAGCATGCGAACCCTTACTTAACCTGATGACTAACTACCTTATTTGTGTTGCAGGGAAACAATGGGAAGCACTCAGGTTTACAATCGAGGTTAGCACGTGCATGGTCCGTTGTCTAATAGCACATTATTGTGCAATTGCAGGAACCATTCTAATATTTTGGTTTTTAATAATTTGATCTTGCACATGTAGGTCCTGCTGTTAGAGGTTTTGACCCACTGTTCGACCCTTTTTGCATATGGAGAAATGAGTTGTCCATGAATATCAATCAAATCAAGAAACACAGAAAGATTGTTAGGAAAAGAAACTAACGACAAAAAATAACAAGATCTTTGTCTGCACAATGAAGAAGACATCAGTTCACTACAAGATGGTACTAACTATTATACATTGCCTTTTTTATTCCTTTTGCCCCATTTCCAATATAGAGAAGATATTTATGCACATCCTTGCTTTCAGGCCTTTCCAAAGTAGTTCACCGATGATTACCTCTCAACTCACCTCTATGGTCAGGAGGCGAGGAAGGTTTTCATACAACATCCACGGTTCAATATTGAAGTGTTCCTGACGAGGATGAAGGACGGACGGTCGACCATCCACAGGCATTGGCCTAAAGTTGCAAGGACCTTCAACATGAATGAAGGCTCAATATTCGCCTTCCGCTTCAGCAGTTTTCCAGATGAGATGCATCTGTCTATATACCGTATATGATGCTAATTTTGAAAGGTTCTACATGTTGCATGTGAAACTTGGTGCTGGTGCAGTTGTGTAATAGGGTAGCTGAGTGCTGAAGCTATATCATGTTGTATGCTGATGTATTTTAATTATGAAATTCTGCTTCCTTAATATGGAAATGAAATATATTATGTGCTTAATATGAATGTCATTAGATTAATAAATGGATTCTTAATAACAGGGCAATTATCCTGCTAATGGCGAATTAGCCTGCTAATTGGGTTTTGCTATTGCAAATGGTTGTTGAAAAAATACCGTGGGTGATGACCTCAGGCAACGCACACAGTTTCTAGGAATAAACCATGTTGGATCAGTGAACAATCACACACGACTTTCTCTTGAAAACTGTTTGCGTTAGGCCACCTTGCGCAAACATTTACCACATAAAACTGTGTGTGGTGGATAGCCTTTGCCACACAGTTTCTTGTACGGACCGTGTGTGATATATTCAATAACGCAAATGATTTAACGGGAAAAATTGTGTGTGATGTACCTGTGAACGGAAACGCTTTCCTTGGAGCGATTGTGTGGGATGTACATACGAATGGAAACATTTAGATGGGACTGACTGTGTGGGATGTACTTGCGATTGGAAACAATTTTGCCGTATAACTGTATTTTTTAGCTCTATTGTACGTATTTCCGTATTTGAGCGCTCGCCAGTCGCACACGACCTCATTTTTCCGAGCGTGTGTGCCAGGAGGGCATATCCCCGACGGTTTTTGGGTCATGTGGGAAGGACCACCCTATCGCCCACACTCACTTGGCGACGGTTCCAAATGTCGTCGCGGAAAGGGGTTAAAACTGTTTGTTTAGGACCGACGCGTACCAGTGCTTCCCCCTTGTCCGAATTAGCATCCGTCACCTTGTTAGTGGGATCGACCACTTCCAACGGTGCGGTGGACAATTTAAGACCATCAAGAAAGTTCTTAAGCATGTCTTTGACCTCGGTCGTCATGGAGGTTTTCAATGTGTGCAAGGCCACATTGAACTCCTCACGTGAGATGGAGGATTCCCCATCGGCCGTAGACAAGGACGGAATTACACTGATACTTCTCCAACGTATCTATAATTTTTTATTGTTCCATGCTATAATATTATCTGTTTTGGATGTTAACGGGCTTTATTTTACACTTTTATATTATTTTTGGGACTAACCTATTAACCCAAGGCCCAGTGCAAATTGCTGTTTTTTGCCTATTTTAGTGTTTCGCAGAAAAGGAATATCAAACGGAGTCCAAACGGAATGAAACCTTCGGGAGTGTGATTTTTGGAACAAACGTGATCCAGAGGACTTGGAGTGGACGTCAAGAAACGAACGAGGCATCCACGAGGCAGGGGGCATGCCTACCCCCCTGGGCGCGCCCTCCCCCCTCATGGCTCAACCGGCCTACTTCTTCCTCCTATATATGTTCACATACCCCGAAAACATCCAGGAGCACCACGAAACCCTATTTCCACCGCCGCAACCTTCTGCACCCAAGAGATCCAATCTTGGGGCCTTTTCCAGAGCTCCGCCGGAGGGGGCATCGATCACTGAGGGCCTCTACATCAACTCCATGGCCCCTGCGATGATGTGTGAGTAGTTTACTTCAGACCTTCGGGTCCATAGTTATTAGCTAGATGACTTTTTCTCTCTCTTTGGATCTCAATACAAAGTTCTCCTCGATCTTGTTGGAGATCTATTCGATGTAACTCTTTTTGCGGTGTGTCTGTCGAGATCCGATGAATTGTGGGTTTATGATCAAGTCTATCTATGAACAATATTTGATTCTCTCTGAAATCTTTTGTGCATGATTGGTTATCTTTGCAAGTCTCTTTGAATTATCAGTTTGGTTTGGCCTACTAGATTGATCGTTCTTGCAACGGGAGAAGTGCTTAGCTTTGGGTTCAATCTTGCGGTGCTCGATCCCAGTGACAGAAAGGGAAACGACACATATTGTATTATTGCCATCGAGGATAAAAAGATGGGGGTTATATCATATTGCTTGAGTTTATCCCTCTACATCATGTCATCTTACCTAAGGCATTACTCTATTCTTATGAACTTAATACTCTAGATGCATGCTGGATAGCGGTCGATGTGTGGAGTAATAGTAGTAGATGCAGGCAGGAGTCGGTCTACTTGTCACGGACGTGATGCCTATATACATGATCATGCCTAGATATTCTCATAATTATTCTCTTTTCTATTAATTGCTCAACAGTAATTCGTTCACCCACCGTAATACTTATGCTATCTTGAGAGAAGCCACTAGTGAAACCTATGGCCCCCAGGTCTATTTTCTATCATATAAGTTTCCAATCTATTTTACTTTGCAATCTTTACTTTCAATCTATATCATAAAAATACCAAAAATATTTATCTTATCATTATTATCTCTATCATATCTCACTCTCGTAAGTGACGTGAAGGGATTGACAACCCCTTTATCGCGTTGGTTGTGAGGTTCTTATTTGTTTGTGTAGGTACGAGGGACTTGCGTGTGGCCTCCTACTGGATTGATACCTTGGTTCTCAAAAACTGAGGGAAATACTTACGCTACTTTGCTGCATCACCATTTCCTCTTCAAGGGAAAACCAACGCAGTGCTCAAGAGGTAGCAAGAAGGATTTCTGGCGCCGTTGCCGGGGAGTCTACGCACAAGTCAAGACATACCAAGTACCCATCACAAACTCTTATCCCTCACATTACATTATTTTTCATTTGCCTCTCGTTTTCCTCTCCCCCACTTCACCTTTGCCGTTTTATTCGCCCTTTTTCCATTCGCCTTCTTCCCATAGTATCTTTCTTTGTGTTTCCATGCGCCTTCTATTTGCTTGCATCTTTGCTTGCTAAAAATCTATTGATATGGATCCACTTAAAGTGTTCTACTTGGATCATCTTCGATCCTTATGCGCCCGTGCTGGAACCCGAACTAGCCTAGTTGATGGGAAATCTTTAGATGAGCATGCTCATTTTGTGTGTCACCATTTGTCTGAAAAAGGGAGACTCTTATGGTATCAAATAAACTATGTTATGCTTGGAATCTTTGTGAAATTTGTGATTTTACTTGTTGCTCTAAGAACCCTAAAAAACACCTCCCCTACCTATGTGAGTTTAATGATAATGAAATCTTATCTTCTTATGCAAAGGGTGTTTATAGTTATTATGATATCGAACAAATTGAAGAATTTTTTGCTTTTAAGGGTGCTTATGAAGTTTCTTCTTTGATTGAAAAGTATGATATAACTCTCTATGAATCTGAAAATTTTGACATACTTAAATATTGCTATGAAAACTATGCTCATAATGTCTATGTCAAAGAATTTATTGAAAAAATGACCATTGCTTCGAAAGAAAATAATGATATGCATGAATCTATAGATAATTATGATTCCGATGATTTCATTGAAATATCCCTTGATGAACATGATGCTTGCTATTCCTGTGGCCATGATGCCAATATTTATGAAGATGAATTTGCTATAGTTCTTATGTTAAACATGAGATCGTTGTTGTTGCACCCATACTTGATAGTTCCTTCGATGAAAAGCATGATTGCAATGATGTTATTATAAATTCTCAGTGTAAATTGTGTTAATGATATGCAAAACCCTAAGCTTGGGGATGCTAGTTTTTCTATGTCCACTACTTGTTGCAATGATCATGATTGGGGTGATTCTTCTTATGATCTTGAAAATTTATTTAAGCCCCATGATGAATATAAGATTGATAATAATGGTTGCAATATTGAAAGTGGGTTTGGAAGAGTGTCAACTTTATATCCCACATATTTGGAGAATGTTCAATCTTATGAATTTTTTGATAAAAGTGGGTTTGGAGAGGTCATGACTTTAGTTAATGGTAATCCCACTATTTTGGGAGAGTGTCAACTTTGCATGCATGTGGATCGTGTTGAAAATATTTTATGTGATAGTTATTTTGTTGAATTTGCTTATGATCCCACATGTAATTATTATGAAAGAGGAAAATATGATTGTAGACATTTTCATGTTACTAAATTACCTCTCATTATGTTGAGATTGCTATTGTTTCTTTCCTCTTCCTTGCATATGCTAGTTTTTGCTTGCTATGATAATTTGTTTGCCTATAAGATGCCTATGCATAGGAAGTATGTTAGGCTTAGATGTTATTGTCACGTGTTTCATGATGCTCTCTTTGTGCTTCAATTCTTGTCTTTCATGTGAGCATCATTGAAATTATCAATGCCTAGCTAGGGGCGTTAAACGATAGCGCATGTTAGGAGGCAACCCAATTTTATTTTTGTTTCTTGCTTATTGATTCTGTTTAGTAATAAATAATTCATATATCATATGTTTAGTGTGGTTTTTATGCTTTTAATTAGTGTTTGTGCCAAGTAGAACCTTTGGGAAGACTTGGGGAAAGTCTTTGCGATCTTACTGTAAAAAACAGAAACTTTAGCGCTCACGAGATTTGCTGTCATTTTTTACTGGAGAGTGTTATTTAGTTAATTATTTTTGCAGATTATTAATAGATAAATTCCTCACATCCAGCAATTTATTTTAGAATTTTTGGGGTTCCATAAGTATTCGAAACCTACAGATTACTACAGAATGTTCTGTTTTTGACAGATTCTGTTTTTTGTGTGTTGTTTGCTTATTTTGATGAATCTATGCCTAGTAATAGACTTTATGAACCATAGAAAGTTGGAATACAGTAGGTTTAACACAAATATAAACAAAGAATGAGTTCATTACAGTACCTTGAAGTGGTGGTTTGTTTTCTTTTACTAACGGAGCTCACGAGATTTTCTTTTAAGTTTTGTGTTGTGAAGTTTTCAAGTTTTGGGTAAAGATTTGATGGATTATGGAATAAGGAGTGGCAAGAGCCTAAGCTTGGGGATGCCCAAGGCACCCCAAGGTAAAATCCAGGGACAACCAAAACCCTAAGCATGGGGATGCCCCGGAAGGCATCCCCTCTTTCGTCTTTGTCCATCGGTAACTTTACGTGGAGCTATATTTTTATTCGCCACATGATATGTGTTTTGCTTGGAGCGTCTTGTATGATTTGAGTCTTTGCTTTTTAGTTTACCACAATCATCCTTGTTGTACACACCTTTTGGGAGAGACATGCATGAATTGGAATTTATTAGAATACTCTATGTGCTTCACTTATATCTTTTGAGTTGGATAATTTTTGCTCTAGTGCTTCGCTTATATCTTTTAGAGCACGGCGGTGGTTCTATTTTATAGAAATTATTGATCTCTCATGCTTCACTTATATCATTTTGAGAGTCCTTTAGAACAGCATGGTAATTCACTTTGGCTATAAATTTCAAATGCTAAGAGAAGTTGGATGCTTGATAGATTGTTTTGAGATATAAAGGTGGTAATATTAGAGGAGTGCTAGTTGAGTAATTGTGAAATTGATGAATACTTGTGTTGAAGTTGGCAAGTCCCGTAGCATGCACGTATGGTAAACGTTGTGTGACAAATTTAAAGCATGGGGTGTTCTTTGATTGCTTTCCTTATGAGTGGCGGTCGGGGACGAGCGATGGTCTTTTCCTACCAATATATCCCCCTAGGAGCATGCGCGTAGTGCCTGGTTTTGATGACTTGTAGATTTTTGCAATAAATATGTGAGTTCTTTATGACTAATGTTGAGTCCATGGATTATACGCACTCTCACCCTTCCATCATTGCTAGCCTCTTCGGTACCGTGCATTTCCCTTTCTCACCTTGAGAGTTGGTGCAAACTTCGTCGGTGCATCCAAACACCATGATATGATATGCTCTATCACACATAAGCCTCCTTATATCTTTCTCAAAACAGCCACCATACCTACCTATTATGGCATTTCCATATCCATTCCTAGATATATTGCCATGCAACTTTCTACCGTTTCATTTATTATGACACGCATCATCATTGTCATATTGCTTTGCATGATCATGTAGTTGACATCGTATTAGTGGCAAAGCCACCATGCTTAATTTTTCATACATGTCACTCTTGATTCATCGCAATCCCGGTACACCACCGGAGGCATTCACATAGAGTCATATTTTGTTCTAAGTATCGAGTTGTGATTATTTAGTTGTAAGTAAATAAAAGTGTGATGATCATCATTAGAGCATTGTCCCATGTGAGGAAAGGATGATGGAGATTATGATTTCCCCACAAATCGGGATGAGACTCCAGACGAAAAAAAAATAAAAAAAAGAGGCCATAAAAAAAGAAGGCCCAAACAAAGAGAGAGAAAGAGAGAGAGAGAGAGAGAGAGAGAGAGAGAAGGGACAATGTTACTATCCTTTTTCCACACTTGTGCTTCAAAGTAGCACCATGATCTTCATGATAGAGAGTCTCTTATTTTGTCACTTTCATATACTAGTGGAAATTTTTCATTATAGAACTTGGCTTGTATATTCCAATGATGGGCTTACTCAAATGCCCTAGGTCTTCGTGAGCAAGCAAGTTGGATGCACACCCACTAGTTTCTTTAATGAGCTTTCATATATTTCTAGCTCTAGTGCATCCGCTGCATGGCAATCCCTACTCCTTGCATTGACATCAATCGGTGGGCATATCCATAGCCCATTAATTAGCCGCGTCAATGTGAGACTTTCTCCCTTTTGTCTTCTCACACAACCTCAATCATCATATTCTATTCCACCCATAGTGCTATGTCCATGGCTCGCGCTCATATATTGCGTAAAAGTTGAAAGAGTTTGAAAAGGCTAAGTATGAAACAATTGATTGGATTGTCATCAGGGTTGTGCATGATGAGAGCATTTTGTGTGACGAAAATGAAGCATGGCCAAACTATATGATTTGTTGGGATAAGTTTTCTTTGGCTATGGTATTTTGATAAGACATAATTGCTTGATTAGCATACTTGGAGTATTACTATTTTTATGTCAACAATAAACTTTTATCTTGAATCTTTTGGATCTGAACATTCATGCCACAATAGAGAAAAATACATTGAATAATATGCTAGAAAGCATTCCACATCAAAAATTCTGTTTTTATCATTTACCTACTCGAGGACGAGCAGGAATTAAGCTTGGGGATGCTTGATACGTCTCCAAGGTATCTATAATTTTTTATTGTTCCATGCTATTATATTATCTGTTTTGGATGTTAATGGGCTTTATTTTACACTTTTATATTATTTTTAGGACTAACCTATTAACCCAAGGCCCAGTGCAAATTGCTGTTTTTTGCCTATTTCAGTGTTTCGCAGAAAAGGAATATCAAACGGAGTCTGTCGGTGTCAAAACCGGTGGATCTCGGGTAGGGGGTCCCGAACTGTGCGTCTAGGCAGGATGGTAATAGGAGACAAGGGACATGATGTTTTTACCCAGGTTCGGGCCCTCTCGATGGAGGTAAAACCCTACTCCTGCTAGATTAATATTGATGATATGGGTAGTACAAGAGTAGATCTACCACGAGATCAAGGAGGCTAAACCCTAGAAGCTAGCCTATGGTATGATTGTTGTGTATGGAGTTGATTGCCTACGGACTACAACCCTCCGGTTTATATAGACACCGGATAGGGTTAGGGTTACATAAAGTCAGTTACAATGGTAGGAGATCTTGAATATCCGCATCGCCAAGCTTGCCTTCCATGCCAAGGAAAGTCCCATCCGGACAAGGGACGAAGTCTTCAATCTTGTATCTTCATAGTCCAAGAGTCCGGCTGAAGGTATAGTCCGGCTACCCGAACACCCCCTAATCCAGGACTCCCTCAGTAGCCCCTGAATCAGGCTTCAATGACGACGAGTCTGGCGCGCAAATTGTCTTCGGCATTGCAAGGCGGGTTCCTCCTCCAAGTCCTTCATAGAAGATTGTAAACACCAAGAGTAGTGTCCGGCTCTGCAAAATAAGCTTCCACATATTGCCATAGAGAGAATAATATTAACACAAATCAAATCTGCTGACGTATTCCGCAGTGCGTCATCACACTACAGCCAAGTCCTTCACTCGAATCGTTTTCACTTTTCCACCTCAGCGTGTTTTGCGAGGCGGTTTCCTTGGCACGTCTTGTCAAAGTAGAGATCGTGTGCCCCCCTTTTACGGGATTCTCATCAATACGGATGTGGGTAACCCAATCGTTCCTGTTAGCATGTTTTCTCAATTAAAGGCGAGTCCCAAACGGTTACGGGGAGGGCTCCTGGTATTCAACCTCTTATAAAGAGACCAGGGCCTTACTCCTTTTCTCCAATCCCAAAACAAGTTCGCCCGTCGCCTCGAGTTCCAACACCCTAGGCTCCAGATTCTGGGCGCCTCAGACCTTCGACAATGTCTGGTTCCGACCTTCAAGGCCGATGGATTCCCTCCTCCGTCACGGAGGAGGACGTGCTAAAGTTGAGAGAGGCTAAGTTCTTGACCGCCGAAATTTCGCACAGGTTGCCTGCTCAAAGGCAGGCTATCCCAGTCCCCAGCCCGGTGAGAGTGTAGTGTTCGTGTCTCACTTCCTTCGGGGGTTAGGCTTCCCGATGGACCCCTTTGTGAGGGGACTACTGTTTTATTACGGGCTGGAATTCCACGACTTAGCTCCGGAGTCCATCCTCCATATCTCCTCGTTTATCGTTGTATGTGAAGCGTTCCTCCGTGTTACCCCTCATTTCGGATTATGGCTCAAGACTTTCAAAGTGGAGCCGAAGATGATCAAGGGACGGCACGCAGAGTGCGGAGGCGCTGTTATAAGCAAAAATGCTGATGCTCCATGGCCCGAGGGCTCTTTTCAAGAGGAACTAGGCTTGTGGCAACGAGAGTGGTTTTATATCACCGCTTCCCGGAGCACCAAGTGGGTGGCGCTTCCTGCCTTTCGCTCGGGTCCCCCACCACGGCTAGCGTCATGGGTTAACAGAGGGTTAGATTGGGGTTTGCCCAAAGACGTGCCCCTGTTATAGGGCTGAATTAAGGATCTCTTGGAAGGAGACCTCAGCTTGGTCAAGGTGACGCATGTCATGCTGATTCGCCGAATATTGCCCGGCAAACGTCGCCCCCTTCGCCTGTGGGAGTTTAATCCAGAGGGACCATGAGCTCTCCAGAAATTTATGGGCGCAATGCCCGCGGAGATGTATAGACTATTCTTCGGATCACAAGAGATGTGTCCAGATTTAACCGAGGACGCAGGCCTAAGCTATAATCGCCCGGATACTCAAGTAAGCAACCTTGTGCCCGGACCTTCTATCCGTATAATTGTCATAAACTTGCCCCTAAAAGAGCCGTCCTTTTAAACAGGAGTGGATAGCGAAGGCAAAGCTGATCAGGTGTCCGGCTCCCCTTCCTGAAACCAGGCCGGATCCTATGCTGGTCAGGATGCTGGAGATAATGCCTTTGGAGGGGGAGGACAAGGAAGCTATGGCCTCCTCAAAGGAGGCTGCTCCGAAGGGAGGAACCGACAATTTCTCTCCTAAGGGGACGAAGAGAGCCGCCTCTGACGACCCAGAAACCATGGCCTCAAAACGGGGGAGAAAATCCTCGTCAGAGGGTCCGACGCCGGGGAGTTCCTCGGCCGGACTACGCCCTCAAGGGGATCAGCCCTCCAGCAAGCCGTAAGTGGAGAAAAGATTTTCCTTTTGAGGGATGAGGGAAGTCCTTGATTTATATCTGAGAATATTAACCAAACCTTTATCTTGTAGCTCGGACCTCAGTCCTTCTCAGCAGAGCTCGTCTTCGGGGGATCTCCTTCCGGAGATGATGGAGAGCGGGACGCCTCCCCCTGCCGTGCCGCCTAGCGAGGCGGGCGACCCTGAGGTGTCGTCATGGAGGGTTTCTCCAAATCCGGCAGGGGCGGAAGGTGGCTATGCGGCCCCCCGAGGTTCTCCGCGTCCGGCCTTCGAAAGAGGTCATGGGACGAGCCCGGCACCGTCTGGTGCTCGGCCGGAGGAGCTAAAGATTCTGCTGGGGCAAGCTTCTATCTCAGAGGAGCACCGCGCATTGATGAGCACGATGATTGAAAGGATTTCATCCGTAGAGAGCGGATTGTATGAGGCTGTCAAAAGTTTACTGACGGGTTTCGAGGTACATTAGATAATGTATACTTTTGTCAGTTGCGCATGAGTAAGATGCGCCCTGTGTAGATAGTAGCCCCTGAGACTATGTGCGTCGTCAAGAAATGACGGCACGCGGAGGATCATAACCCCAGGTCTAAGATGTCGCCTTTGAATGTAGGCGGCAGGGTGTCCGGAATCGAGCCGAACTGACGAATTTGCCGAACTAAAGTGGCAATTGGACGTGGCAGATGCCGACATCACGCTTGTCAATAAGCGGCTTGATGAGGCTCAAGGTATGTAATTCCTCGGGCGGCATCAGGTAAGAACAGTTTTATGCCTGTGTCTTACGATGTGTGTGCTTGACGCAGATGGTGCGGCCGCCGTGGAGAGTCTTAGGGCAGAACTTGCCCGAGCTAAAGAACAAGCCAGCGAAAGTGATGCGGCCACCAGGAAAGCCCTTGAAGAGCTGAGAGCCGAACAGGCTGCTCATTGCCGAAGCAAGGAAGAGATGGCCGAGATGGCCGAAGAGTTAAAAAGCGCTACAGACCGTTGCAGACTTCTTGAAAAGGAAGACCAGGCGAAACATACGGACTTAGAGAAGGCTGTTGCCAATGCCAAGGACGCGCGCTCTGCGATGAGAGTTGCGAAGGAGGAGCTGCATCAGGCCGAACAGATTGCGGCTGGAAAGCCCTTTATGCTGCGAAGGAAATTTTGTGATCCGAAGTTTGCTCCGTTGGACCGGATGTGGAGTGTGGAGGATACCTATCTGGACTTGGCAGCGAGTGCTGCTGATGCGACCGAACACTTTCGAGATCAGAAAGATCGCGAGGTGGAAAAGCTTTTCTGGTCGCAGTTTCACAATCCAGAGCGTCCACTGGTTGTGGATGATCGTTTGGCTCAATGGGCCGAACTGAATAGGTTGTCTGGACTCACCATGAAGTACGTCATGGGTCACCTGTGGCCGGGGAGATCGGAGCCAAAGAGTTATTTCAGCTTGGTGCAGCAATTCCTTGACGCGGTGCCGCGTATAAATGCAATGAAGAGGTCAGCATGCATAGAGGGTGCTAGGATGGCTCTTGCCCGTCTTAAGACATACTGGGCAGAGATGGAGACCACCGTTGTTGCGTCCCGAGATTCGGACAAAAGCCGAGTACCCTCCGAGCACTATTTTCAGGAAGTTCTTGAAGGCGCTCGTGTAATAGAGACGCAGTGCCCGAAAGATGCTATGTTATGATAGCATATGTAATTATAAAGTAGTATTTTGATAAACTGTAGTGGCCTCTTTTATACTTGTGCCTCCAAGTATTGGGAACACCTCCTGTGCGGCCGTTTTAAGATATATATAGAATCTGAAAGATGGCAGTCGTTGGCTTCAGCCCCCACGCACATAGTGCGGGGGTGCTCGCAGAAGACGCATTTTCACACTTAACCCAACGTCTTGGTCCTACAAAGGAGGTGATAGCGCAGCGGGCCAGGCAACCGGACTATAATGCTTTAACACTTTCACTTAGCCATAGGAGTTTGACAGTGAGACTATTTAGGTAGCCCCTTGGTGGCAACTGCGCTCGTCCGAGTTCGGGGCGCGTATGTGCCTGACCGGGAAGCGGCCGTTCGTTAAAGCGGAGGAATCCGATAGATTCCAATAGGTCATCGAGTGGCTGACCAGTCTCACGCTACATCATGACAGTCAGTTTTCGGCTTTCTCTACTGAGGTGCTCGCCCGGCCAAACCGGGGCACAATCGCAGTAGTTCTCCTGGTGCTACCTTAGCCGATAGAGCGGAACATAAGGTAGCCGAACTCAGGAGCCGGGTAACCCAACATTTGACCAAAGACATGATTCAGAGCTGATGCATATAATGCCAAAACTCGCAACGCCGAACACTCCCTAAGGTGTTCGGTCTTTATGACTGCGGGCGAAACAACACTCTTTATTAAAAAAGCCCCTAGTGTCCAGGTACGTGCAAAAATTCTAACATGGCCACATGCCAAGACGCCAGCCTCCTCCTTGGTTATATCAGAAAGAAAAAACCAGGGGATGTGTAGCAACAAGAGACAGTAAAAAAGGTTTACGCAGGGTCTTAATCTAAAAACAATCCTTTAGGACGGGTCCTTACTGCACGTCTGCGCCTGTGTCTCCGTTGTGCCGTATCCTGGACGGGCGCCGCACGACGTTCATCTGTAAAAGAGAGGAACTGAGTTGAAAACGGGTCGTGCCGAAAAAGTTTAAAATAAGCAAAGTATAAAGTAAGATATATAAGATTGAGCTTTATTGTCTCTTATTGTATATGCGTGGAGCCCCTAGTGCGGGGGATATGGCTTCTAGGCCTGCATCAATGATGATTTTGCACCGAACTCATCTATCCGCGTTCGTGGTCTTTGAATGACCTATTTCGAAGTTTTTTTTGGCCGGTGAGGCCATTTTGCTGTGGGGCTGTCAAAGCGGCCGCACAGTCCTCCGCTTGGGGAGGCGCACTTTAGTGCTTCCCCTTCAAAGAGATGATGCCTCGTGGACCGGGCATCTTAAGCGTAAGAGATGCATAATGCGGTATTGCGTTAAAGCGAGCGAAAGCTTCGCGCCCCAGTAGTGCTTGATAGCGACTTGAGAACGGGACGATATGGAAGGTTAGCTTTTCACGGCGGAGGTTATTGGCAGAGCCGAATATGACTTCGAGCCGGAGAAAACCCATACAATGGGTGTCCGGACCAGGTATTACCCCTTGAAAGGAGGTTTTGCTGTGGCGGATTCTTGCTGGGTTTATCCCCATGTGCTGGATTGTATCCTGATATATCAGGTTTAGTCCACTGCCGCCGTCCATAAGGACATTTGAAAACTGGAGTCCGCCAATTATTGGATCGAGTATCAAGGCAGTCCAGCCTACATTCTTGATATTCCTAGAATAATCTAGCTGATCGAAGATGATCGGTTTTGACAACCAGTGGCAGGACCCTTTGGGGATGGGCCGTGTGGTGCGTACCTTTACGGGCGCCGCATGTTTTGCTTTGTGAAGTGAGTTCACTATTTTTACTTCTTGTGGGTAGTTCTTTTGTTTCCTGGTGCTCTGCTTTTGGGGTTCGTCCTCGTCTTCACTTGGTGTGTCGAGCCCCTTGTGTTCGGCATTGAGTCTGCCGGATTGTTTGAAAACCCAAAAAGTCTCTGTGGGTATGGTTAGCAGGCTTCCCGGGAGTACTGTGTATCTGACATATCCTGTCCAGGATTTTATTTAGGTTGGATGGATTGTCCCTGTTATCATGGGGGGCGATTTTTCCTGATTTTGTCGTGAGCCTTTGAATCCGGCATTGACTGTCGTGCTCT
This sequence comes from Triticum urartu, assembly GCF_003073215.2. Classification (NCBI taxonomy): domain Eukaryota; kingdom Viridiplantae; phylum Streptophyta; class Magnoliopsida; order Poales; family Poaceae; genus Triticum; species Triticum urartu. The sequence goes on along the minus strand of NC_053025.1, from coordinate 491,968,322 downwards.
TTGGAATTTTTTCCTTAGTCCAGCGACGGTCCTTTTTGCGTCGCGCTTTTCCGTTTCCATCCCTAGTTTCGGATGTACTTGGGTCCCTGGGGCTGCACCTTGCCAACCAGCTGTCCTCCCCTGCACAAAACCGGGTCATGAGGATTGTTAGTGCGGCCATTGTTCTTGGCTTTTCTTGGCCGAGGTGTCTGGCGAGCCATTTGTCTCGGACGTTATGCCTGAAAGCTGCTAAGGCTTCGGCGTCCGGACATTCGACTATCTGATTCTTTTTAGTGAGGAATCTATTCCAGAACTGCTGAGTTGATTCTCCGGGTTGTTGAGTTATGTGACTAAGATCGTCTGCATCCGGAGGGCGGACATAGGTCCCTTGAAAGTTTGCTCGGAAAGCATCCTCGAGCTCTTCCCATCTTCCAATTGTGTTTTCAGGAAGGCTTTTAAGCCAATGCCGGGCTGGCCCTTTAAGCTTAAGGGGTAGATATTTTATGGCGTGGAGATCATCTCCTCTAGCCATGTGTATGTGGAGGATATAATCCTCGATCCAAACTCTAGGGTCTGTTGTTCCATCATATGCCTCTATGTTTACGGGTTTGAATCCCTCTGGGAATTCATAGTCCAGGACCTCATCGGTGAAACATAGGGGGTGTGCGGCGCCCCTGTATTTGGGTGTGCCGGATTCTGATGATGGATTCATAGCGTTGCTTACGAGAGCTTGCTTTCTTGGCCCATAAATGGACCTGACTGGGCCATGATGCGAATCCTTAAGTGGTCGCATGCCGATTTAGGTGCGGCGCCGCTTGCCGCTTTATGGGGTCATCTATCCGACCGTGTGGCTTTTTCATTTTTTGAATGTGAGGGCTCTAGGGCCTCTTCGTCGAATTCAGGCAGTAGCTTTCTTTTCGGATAGCTTTTAGTGCGGCGACTGTCGCCGTACTTATCTGTGGTACTGATTACTTTGCTCCATCTAATCCGGAGTGCATCTTCCGCTGTTTTTAGCTTCCGCTTCTGCTTTTTTAGGCTGCGTGCAGTTGCAACGAGCCTCTCGTGGAGATTCTTCTGCTCCATAGGTTTATTCGGCGTGAGGTCGTCCGGAATGCCGTTTTCGCCGGAGGAGGGATATTCGGTTTCTATATCCGTGTTGCCCTGTTTGGACGGTTTCTCTAAGGCCTGCTCGTCGTCTACCGGCTCGTCCTGCTCTATGGCTGGGTTTTTGTCGAGGCGGGGCTTGGGTCGGCGTTTACGCCGACGCTTTGATTGCTTTTCGGGGGGTCGATCTCCCGTCCCATCCCCTTTTTCCTCGTTGTCGCTTCCTTTAGGGGTATCCACCATGTACACATCGTGAGATGAGGTGGCTGTCCAATGCCCTATGGGCGTTGGTTCGTCGGTATCTCCTGCATCGTCATCCATGCTGTCGATGTCTCTGGAGTCGAAGTTGAGCACTTCGTTTAAATTGTCGACAGTGGCTACCAAGTGGGTGGTGGGTGGGCTTTGAATTTCTTCATCGTCCGTATCCCATCCTCGCTGACCGTAGTTCGGCCAGGGCTCTCCTGATAAGGAGAGAGACTTGAGAGAGTTCAGGATATCGCCACAAGGCGAGTGCTGAAAGGTGTCCGGATCCTCGGAGTCACGGATCATGCATAGTGCGGGGCTAGCGTTCAGCTCGATCGCCTTTGAGATCGAAGCCCCCGAGGTGACGTCCAACCGCTCATCCTCGATTGGCGCAATAGGCTCCGAGTTAGGGGTCGGAACCGATGCGTGTGCGGCCTCCAGGACACTGTCCGGAGGCAGAGCTAGATCATGCCCCTCGAGATAGTGCGGCGCGCTTGGCCGTGGCTCGAACCCGTCGAAGATCAAGTCTCCGTGGATGTCAGCCGTGTAGTTTAAGCTTCCAAACCTGACTTGATGGCCAGGGGCGTAGCTTTCGATCTGCTCCAGGTGGCCGAGTGAATTGGCCCGCAGAGCGAAGCCGCCAAAGACGAAGATCTGTCCGGGGAGAAAAGTCTCACCCTGGACCGTGTCGTTGTTGATGATCAAAGGAGCCATCGGGCCTAAAGGCGACGACACAGAGGAACTCTCAATGAAAGCACCAATGTCGGTGTCAAAACCGGCGGATCTCGGGTAGGGGGTCCCGAACTGTGCGTCTAGGCCGGATGGTAACAGGAGACAAGGGAAACGATGTTTTTACCCAGGTTCGGGCCCTCTCGATGGAGGTAAAACCCTACTCCTGCTTGATTAATATTGATGATATGGGTAGTACAAGAGTAGATCTACCACGAGATCAAGGAGGCTAAACCCTAGAAGCTAGCCTATGGTATGATTGTTGTATATGGAGTTGATTGCCTACGGACTACAACCCTCCGGTTTATATAGACACCGGATAGGGTTAGGGTTACATAAAGTCGGTTACAATGGTAGGAGATCTTGAATATCCGCATCGCCAAGCTTGCCTTCCACGCCAAGGAAAGTCCCATCCGAACACGGGACGAAGTCTTCAATCTTGTATCTTCATAGTCCAGGAGTCCGGCTGAAGGTATAGTTCGGCTACCCGAACACCCCCTAATCCAGGACTCCCTCAGAGTCCAAACGGAATGAAACCTTCGGGAGCGTGATTTTTGGAACAAACATGATCTAGAGGACTTGGAGTGGACGTCAAGAAACGAATGAGGCATCCACGAGGTAGGGGGCGCGCCCTCCCCCTCGTGGGCCCCTCGTGGCTCAACCGACCTACTTATTCCTCCTATATATGTTCACATACCCCGAAAACATCCAGGAGCACCACGAATACCTATTTCCACCACCACAACCTTCAGTACCCAAGAGATCCCATCTTGGGGCCTTTTCCGGAGCTCCGCCTGAGGGGGCATCGATCACGGAGGGCCTCTACATCAACTCCATGGCCCCTCCGATGATGTGTGAGTATTTTACTTCAGACCTTCGGGCCCATAGTTATTAGCTAGATGGCTTCTTCTCTCTCTTTGGATCTCAATACAAAGTTCTCCTTGATCTTCTTGGAGATTTGTAGGATCGAAAGTATGTCTAGAGGGGGGTGATTAGACTACTTGACCAAATAATAATCTAGCCTTTTCCCAATTTTAGTTCTTGGCAGATTTTAGCTATCTTAGCACAAGTCAAGCAATCTCCACACAATTCAAGCAAGCATGCAAAAGAGTATATGAGCAGAGGAAAGTAAAGCATGCAGCTTGCAAGAATGTAAAGGGAAGGGTTTGGAGGATTCAAACACAATTGGAGACACGGATGTTTTTGTCGTGGTTCCGATAGGTGGTGCTATCGTACATCCATGTTGATGGAGACTTCAACCCACGGAGGGTAACGGTTGCGCGAGTCCACGGAGGGCTCCACCCACGAAGGGTCCATGAAGAAGCAACCTTGTCTATTCCATCACGGTCGTCGCCCACGAAGGACTTGCCTCACTAGCGGTAGATCTTCACGAAGTAGGCGATCTCCTTGCCCTTACAAACTCCTTGGTTCAACTCCACAATCTTGTCGGAGGCTCCCAAGTGACACCTAGCCAATCTAGGAGACACCACTCTCCAAGAAGTAACAAATGGTGTGTTGATGATTGAGGGAGTCCTGGATTAGGGGGTGTTCGGGTAGCTGGACTATACCTTCAGCCGGACTCCTGGACTGTGAAGATACAAGATTGAAGACTTCGTCCCATGTCCGGATGGGACTTTCCTTGGCGTGGAAGGCAAGCTTGGCGATACAGATATTCAAGATCTCCTACCATTGTAACCGACTTTATGTAACCCTAACCCTATCCGGGGTCTATATAAACCGAAGGGATGTAGTCCGTAGGCAATCAACTCCATACACAACAATCATACCATAGGCTAGCTTCTAGGGTTTAGCCTCCTTGATCTCGTGGTAGATCTACTCTTGTACTACCCATATCATCAATATTAATCCAGCAGGAGTAGGGTATTACCTCCATCGAGAGGGCCCGAACCTGGGTAAAAACATCATGTCCCTTGTCTCCTGTTACCATCCGGCCTAGACGCACAGTTCGGGACCCCCTACCCGAGATCCGCCGGTTTTGACACCGACATTGGTGCTTTCATTGAGAGTTCCTCTGTGTCGTCGCCTTTAGGCCCGATGGCTCCTTTGATCATCAACAACGATATGGTCCAGGGTGAGACTTTTCTCCCCGGACAGATCTTCGTTTTCAGCGGCTTCGCTCTGCGGGCCAATTCGCTCGGCCACCTAGAGCAGATCGAAAGCTACGCCCCTGGCCATCAAGTCAGGTTTGGAAGCTTAAACTACACAGCTGACATCCGCGGAGACTTGATCTTCGACGGGCTCGAGCCACGGCCAAGCACGCCGCACTATCTCGAGGGGCATGATCTAGCTCTGCCTCCGGACAGTGTCCTAGAGGCCGCACACGCATCGGTTCCGACCCCTAACTCGGAGCCTATTGCGCCAATCGAGGATGAGCAGTTGGACGTCACCTCGGGGGCTGCGATCCCGAAAGCGATCGAGCCAAACGCTAGCCCCGCACTCTGCACGACCCGTGACTCCGAGGATCTGAACTCCTCCCCGGACTCCGAACCCCCCGCACCCCTGCCAATCGAATCCGATTGGGCGCCGATAATGGAGTTCACCGCCGCAGACATCTTTCAGCATTCACCTTTTGGCGACATCCTGAATTCTCTCAAGTCTCTCTCCTTATCAGGAGAGCCCTGGCCGGACTACGGTCAGCGAAGGTGGGATATGGACGATGAGAAATTCAAAGCCCACCCACCACCCACTTGGTAGCCACTGTCAACAATTTAAACGACGTGCTCAACTTCGACTCCGGAGACATCGACAGCATGGATGACGATGCAAGAGATACCGACGAACCAACGCCCATAGGGCATTGGACAGCCACCTCACCTCACGATGTGTACATGGTGGATACCCCTAAAGGAAGCGACAACGAGGAAAAAGGGGATGGGACGGGAGATCAACCCCCCGAAAAGCAATCAAAGCGTCAGCGTAAACGCCGACCCAAGCCCCGCCTCGACAAAAACCCAGCCATAGAGCAGGACGAGCCGGTAGACGGCGAGCAGGCCTTAGAGCAACCGTCCGAACAGGGCAACACAGATAGAGAAACCAAACATCCCTCCTCCGGCGAAAACGGCATTCCGGACGACCTCACGCCGAATAAACCTATGGAGCAGAAGAATCTCCACGAGAGGCTCGTTGCAACTGCACGCAGCCTAAAAAAGCAGAAGCGGAAGCTATAAACAGCGGAAGATGCACTCCGGATTAGATGGAGCAAAGTAATCAATACAACAGATAAGTACGGCGACAGTCGCCGCACTAAAAGCTATCCGAAAAGAAAGCTACTGCCTGAATTCGACGAAGAGGCCCTAGAGCCCTCGCATTCAAAAAATGAAAAAGCCACACGGTCGGATAGACGACCCCATAAAGCGGCAAGCGGCGCCGCACCTAAATCGGCATGCGACCCACTTAAGGATTCGCATCATGGCCCAGTCAGGTCCATTTATGGGCCAAGAAAGCAAGCTCTCGTAAGCAACGCTATGAAGCCATCATCAGAATCCGGCACACCCAAATACAGGGGCGCCGCACACACCCTATGCTTTACCGATGAGGTCCTGGACTATGAATTCCCAAAGGGATTCAAACCCGTAAACATAGAGGCATATGATGGAACAACAGACCCTGGAGTTTGGATCGAGGATTATATCCTCCACATACACATGGCTAGAGGAGATGATCTCCACGCCATAAAATATCTACCCCTTAAGCTTAAAGGGCCAGCCCAGCATTGGCTTAAAAGCCTTCCCGAAAACACAATTGGAAGCTGGGAAGAGCTCGAGGATGCTTTCCGAGCAAACTTTCAAGGGACCTATGTCCGCCCTCCGGATGCAGACGATCTTAGTCACATAACTCAACAACCCG